>NW_024541957.1:0-9268 GCF_016758755.1 Suillus discolor
ATTCAAGTCGACATCGGAGTTACATGCATGTTTGAGGCATTTTGAAAGAAGATTTAGATTATTAAAGTTGATTGCGAGGGATGATGCACCGAGAATGACTGGAGCAAGCAAACTGATATCGAGCTCGCATTCAAGCTCGGGCATAGGAAGGGAAAGTAGGGATTAGGTGGGCTTTGCAAAGGCCCCCGAAAGTCTCTGATTGACATCATGTCCACGCAAGATGCGTAATCAAAAGCTAGATCATGTTGTCGATCAATGTATTTTTTCTGCATATGCAGAGCCCATATGAAAGCAAGTAGTTGGTGAGCTGTGGACAATAACACTGTGTGCAGAAGTTCAGGCAGTGCAGCGCACCTGACAATTTTGGAGACCTGGCATAGTGAAAGGGCAGATGAGTATGGATCTCGAGTGTAGGGGGCATGTCAAACAAAAGGTGGTTGTGCCGCATGCTTGAAGATGATGAGGGTGAGCTCAGTTGGAAGGTCGTTAAATCTAAATGATATGGGAGTACATCAGCAAACTACTGGGTGCCTGTACAGGATTGTACAGGATTGTACAATCTTGTACAGACTCACAGAACCCACAGCTAAGTCCCCCCTTTGCAGGTTTGTACAATAGGCCTACAATCTGTACACTTGTTCACAATATAGACAGACAACCAAGGCTGTGAAGTTCAGACATGTTGCACACATTGTGCAGAAAGCACATTGTGTATCAATAATAGTAGCTGCACATGGGGAACATGCTATGCAAGCATACAAAAATCGTGCAAACTGTCATCATGATTATCAAATTAAACAAAAACATTGAGCATTGAACAGCGCATTAAAGTATGATATTGATGTCCCCCCGCGTCACTGCCTGCATCACTCCATGCCAATCAAATTCGCCCATACCAATCTTAGCCCATTGCTCCAACATTTCTTCAAGCTCTTCACAAAGTTCTGGAATGTCGAGCAACTTGTCAACGGATTTGCGCAACTTGTCGAAGTCGGTTCTGCATCTATCAGCGGAGAGTTCAGGCACTTTGTTGGTGCCAGTTTCACTGAACCCAGAAATAACACCCTTCATCTATTAAATCATCAGTGACAAAAAATAAAATAAACTGCGTAGCATACAACTGCCACCACGAGAATGAGGCCATTGACAGGGATTGTGTTGCGGAAGTCATCTGTGTTCTTCAGTGCTTTCTTGCTGTTGCTGTAGAAAAACTCGAGACAGACATCCTTGAGAGCCTGCGATACAAAATTCTTGAATTTGCCCTGCGAGAAAACAGTGAGTGGTGTTATTGACACAAGTCATCACCTGTTACAAGTAACATCGGTCACGTGGCCCCCCTATCATTTTCCCCTCATCCTCGCCCTCGCCATCTACCGGCTCGTCCTCCTTTACCGCCTTTCCGTTGACCGGATCCTCGGGACCATTCCCGTCCCTCGCATCGCCCGCCTCTATGCACGTGCACGCACGTTCCTCCTTTGATTCGACCACCAATGTGGTCCCACACCTATGACTCGGTCTGACTCATGCCACCAATGTGGCTTTCCTCTTTCTGTTTCCCCTGACTGCGGATTCCCGCACGTTGTATTCTTACCGTTGGTCCGTTCCAACGTTTCTCGGTCTCATTCCACATTCGACCACCCATCACTAATCTGGCCATGTTGCCAACACACCTATACCACATTCACATCCCCTTTACCCTTACCTACTGTGCGGTAGCCTTGCCCTTAACCCTCTCCACTTAGTATAAGTAGTCGGTCACCCTGTACTAGATTCTCTAACTTGAATCTACTCAATCTTCCCTGGAACATACTTCCCTCTGAAGCCCCCTCAGCTTCAGTCTCTAGTATCTTTTCTTAGTCGCTCCTCGCGACTAAGTCCACCTCGATCGACCTCATCGTCCGGACAAGACAGTCCCGACCTTGAGTGACTTCTCAAGACATCCGTCTACGAAGTCACGTGACACGCGCTGTAGGGATTCATTTCTGGCTGGGCTTGCAGAGACTGTTTTTACCTTAGTGTTATGTTTGCACTTTTGTAGCTTACATAATAAAGTTACCTTTTCACCAGTTCTACTATGAGTCTGAGTATTCAGCAAGTTTCTATCATATTTCCTCTTCTCTGAGCCTTGAGCCTGGTCCAGAAACCCTTTAGGGTCGAATAGCAGCTAGGTTCTGCAAGACCCAACATTGTTCAGACTCACCATCTGAATTGTTGTACCTTCAGCGCGTACTGTGATCGCTGCCGACTCGTTGTCGCCAGTCTCACTTGCTATACCGGATCCTTCCGGTTACGTCACGAACGTTAGCGGACGACGCTCCTCTTAAGGCTCCGCCTAACAGATCTATTTGAGTGCGTAACATCACCTACATTAGATGAGTCAGGGATCCGGAGGTAACCACCGGTCTTAAGCAGCTTGGTGGCAGTTGCAGCGATAGAATTCTTTATCTCCTCTGGTCGCATTGCAGTGCCCTTCAGGAAGATATCATATGACAGTTTGGCAATGGAGACGACGACCTTTTTAAACTCCGTATGGAATGTGAAGAGATCATCGCAGAGCTAATCAGCATGTCAGTGAGCATGTTCGCCATCAATAAATGGAAGACTTACCAACCAGCACATTTGTGGGCTATACACCGGAAAGTAGCCTTGCAATAAAACGTGAGATGGCTGGAAGAAAGTGGCGGTACAAGGAGTGTACATTGGTAGTAGATGTGGGTGCCTTGAACCCAAACCTGTCAGTAGAGCAACCAGTATGTAGCACCGGACGGGGAGAAGTGTGGGCTGAGTGATTTCTCACATTGTTGCCGGACTTTTGAGATGATCGATTGTTGCTCGTAGTTGGAGGTGTCGCAGATGCAGGTTTTCGTTTTGTAGCATTTTTTGCAGCCGGAGGTTTTGCAGGAGCCTGACAAGGTCATAGTTCGAACATCATTAAAACAAAATAAACTTACACTTTTTTTCCCCCGATGTAGCTGCACAGGAGCCATTGAGTTTTCTTCAGGATCACTGACATCAAGCTCAGGGTAATCATTTTGCCCTTTCCGACTCTTTGCCCGTGCTGCTACCGCTTCTCCAGCTTTTTGAAGCTGTGCTGCGTGGCCGCCAACACTGCGATTCGATCTTGAGCTTTGTCGACAAGGTGCTGTGTCATCTTGAGCATTGGTAGAATGTCTAGCCCTCTTCTTGGGAGGCATCGAGCAATATTGTCAGCTGTGACTGCGACAAAGCTGTAATGAACAAGGTCGCCAGTTAGTACTTATTGATCTCACATAAGCTAATGTTATGTAATCAGACAGTATGCGTACAGAGGCATCCTCAAAAAATAAACGAGATTCACAGTAGACCAAGGAGAAAAGATAAGTACTCATGCCAGCATGGTACAACTCAGAACGAGATGACGAGACTTCTCTCTATCTCATCTTGTCCTCCGAGTAATAGATACAAGTCATTGAGAATGGCGTGGGCCTGGCTAACTAGTCGAAGACCATGTTGTGCCAGTACGTGGAAGGGTCGAAGGACCTGCAGTGGGTTGAACAGTAGGAGACTGGGGAGGAGGATAGGGCAGCGGGATTGGGATGGGTATTTCATCTGAGTCCTCGAGTTTCGCAATGAACATTGCAAGCATCTGGAATATGTGATCGTGAATGATTGTTGCATTGGTGTCAATTTCTGTGAGGTGGATTTGACTGCGCCATTCATTGACTAGGGGTTTGAATTCCGAAAAATAATCGGAGACTCTGTCCATTAGAAAGTCGCCTTCGTATATGGCCCCCTTCTTCGATAAGAAGGTGGTAAGTAAACTGCTGGCACCTAGGTTTTCATAGGCCTCCAACCATGGCATCGCCAGCTTATCCCATGTCGGTGCGACTATACCATGTGCCCCCCCATACTTTGTAACAAATTCGAAAAAAATGTAAAACATAGACTCAAGGTCATCGCACATGTAGTGTTCGATTTGCTGCAGCTGAGTAGCATCAGCAGTCTTTTTAACGGTCTCGGCATTCCTCAACATCTTCTTAAGGACACGCATGGAGATATATGGGATAGTCCCCTAGAAAAAAAATAAGATCAAAAGCAAGAACAGTAAACTGGACATTCAATCTTACAGTACCAAATGAAATTGTAGACGTCTTGCCTTCCTCTATAAATCTGGCATAATCGAAATCGATGAAGTAGCTGTTACCCTCATAAATGATGAAGTTGTTCAGGCTGAGGTCCCCATGTAGAATTCCACATTCGACCATGAGTCTATGAGCTAATGATACAACATTAAACTTGAATTTGACGCATCAAATTGAACTGAACTCACCAACAACAAAGTCACAAAAAGCACAGATCAACTCCTTCCTAGAGCTGAAGTGTGACAGTGGTTCTCCACAAGGAGTCATGACAAGCTGTCGGTGAAATCGATTACAGAACCTGTGGTCATCCCTATCGTCCGGGTCGAACTGCTGATAGCGATCACGAATCCGTGCTGTACAGTCAGGCTCCCCGTCATACATGACATCCCAATCATCTACAAGTTGGACGACATTAGGGATGCCGTGGACTTGCTTGAGAACGGCCACCTCATGATATCTCTTTGCCTCAGGCACCCAACAGTCCTTCATCACATAATCCTTCCCATCGGTAGGATCTCTGACACAGTAACAAACCATTCCGTGACAGAAGAAACCCCTGACTCTTCCACAAAACATCCATTATCGAGTAAGTTTTACCGTTATTGTTGACTACCCATCCTTTCGCCCCCCACAGCCAGAGAGAGGTGAGTACCCTGGCAATCAGCAATGCACATATGGATGGTGGGGTCAAGGCCAAAGTACTGCGGATCTGCTAACGTGGTCGTGGCTATTGCCTCAGTGACACGGATTGGAAATTTGTGGATGGGGGTCGGAAGGGATATGATGAGGCCCGAGCGGTCAAATAATGGGCGCGAAGGTTGTCTGCACAAATAGAGTAGGCAAGAATGAAGCGACACCAGGGTTGTTCCCACATAATGAGGTACGCTTTGGTAGCAGATCCCCAATACACTGCTAAATCATGTGTTATAGCAAAATTGCTGGAGGTGTGTTCCATGAAGCTCAAAACATCAGCCCATGTTTTGTCCCGAAGTTTGTTCTTGTAATAGAACAGGGCTACATTGGGCTTCTGTGTGTTATATGGGTCTGGTATGGGTGAGTTCGCAAACTCTGCAGACCAGTACCACTCAATGGGAGAAATATCAAAGGGAAGTTTCGGTGGGTATCCGCTTCAATTGCACAGGGCCCACTGAACGGCATGGAATAAGTACTGTAAGTCCTTCTCGGTTGAATGCTTGTTTCATTTCCTCTTCGATCCTGTCTTTACACTGCCATTGAATTCATTGTCACTCCCATAGCGGTCGGTTCCTTGGGAGAAGATTGTCGAACCATGAGAATCCAAGGCCTCAAGTTCTGCACTCAAGTCATCAGTGGTGTCTGTGTAGGAATCCCTTGTCTTGCTCTTTTTCCTGCGATCAAAATTCCACTTTTTTTGTATGTATACTGGTGAGCCGTCCTTCTTGTGGTACTTGATCTTTTCGATGTGGGTGTAGTTGAAGGGAGGATATGGGGATGAGCGCGCAGAAGATAGAATCGGTAAATTTCATCTTACTAAGGCCAGACTCATCAATGACATGGCCATCGAGCTCTGATCTCAAAAGACCCTTCACAGTATTAACTGTGCATCCGCCTAAAGGTTGGAAGCCCGCAGAGCTAAGTGATGCCCCGCAAAGGTAAAGGTCGAATGATGTGGCACCAGGAAGTTCGAGTGACGAGGTTGTCATTGGTGGTTTACCAGGTGAGTCTGAACTGGACGATGTGCTGTGAAACGGTGTCTGGTAGAAGGTGTGCCAGTATGATGTGTCTCAGTACTCAATACTAGTAGTGTTTGTGCAGTCTGCACAAGAGTGCTAGGCGCTCACGGGTGGTGTCGGGCTTGTCGGGACTCCATTCCATCCTCATCCGATTTCACTTGATGATCCGATTTCACCAATTGCAAAATTTGCCATGTAGAATACATAAAATCTGAAGTAAATGTATCTATCCTTGCGAGAGGGCGGCATATGTCTGTTTGTCAAAGTACTTGTTTAAGAAAAAAGATGAATGATAATGAGCAGAATTTGCCTTTGTCAACCGCGCATCTGCTGCGCGACCTAGTTGAGGAATGATATGAATAAATGCACAAAGTTGGCTAAGGGGAACTATGTCACCCACTGGTGCGCCGTTGACATGTTTAGCACGTTTCAATACATGCATCTCAGTGACCGGATCAACCGCACCTGTTTTGAAACTACGCACATAGCACAAATATTGATCTCGCCATGTGATTCATGAACCTCGCTGAGGAACTGGGCGCATTATGAGCTGCAATTCGCAGACATGGTGCCCTTCAAACAGGGGGAAAGGCATCAACGATAAGCAAGATTAGTATCAACATAAACAAGCTCACCCATCAACCCCGACTTAGGCCAATCATAGGCTCAATCAACATTGACGAGGACAGCATCCCGTCGGCCCTTTTGGCTACCCGCTAGTAGGAGATGGAGGGGAGGCATGCACAGTCTGTGCGGGTAAGACAACACTGGCATCTTAGAAAGAAACTTGTTTGCAAATGAACGGTATGCCATATCTGGATACGTTCAAAAGGAAGAACTGAGGGATGGTCGATTTGCGGCCTCCTTGGAACCCCCAACCCATGGCCTGCTTCTCCGTTCCTCACATCACGTTGCAAGAAGTCGGAAAGAGCCTGGCATAAATCTGGTATGTTGAAGTCATCGGCAACCTCATCGATTTTCAACCTGGTGCGAGTAGGGTCAAAATTAAGATGAATAGCGGTGGAGGCAGCAATGAATGTCCGAGGAGGGTGAGAAATATTATTGCATCTCGTGCCAACCAATTGCCTTGCTTTGCTAAAGTAGTTGGTGGTGATGCGTGTTTGGTTCAGCTCTTCTAAGAGTGCAGTTCGCGGGTCCATCAGTTCATCACAATCTCCATCGTCTTCCTCGTCCTCAAGGAATTCTTCTGAGTTAGAATCAGTGCAAGTACTCTTCAGTGTCGTAGCAATCACGAAATGTTGCAGCTTCTCCTAGTGATCTAAATGATGACAGATCTGAGGATCATAGTCGTTGTTATTGGTGTGCTGCGCAGGGTCCTTAATCTCAGATATATGGGCATGCTCAGTGGTGTCTGCGGACCACTGAATAAGGGCGCCAACTTTGCGTGAGCTGGCAGTGATGCTCTGCATGAGTTCGAGCTTCGGTATGAACCAGTTGTTGATAGGCTTCTTTGTCCCCATCCAAGCCTTTAGGGAGATGATAACGTCTTTGTTTTCATGAAAGATCAAAAGTGATCTGTCAATACGCGCCAGTAAATTTTCATCAGGCGAAGGAGACTGCACCATGTACTGGACGTCCATAAGAGCACGGATTTGCAATCACAAATCGACGAGGAGCTGCACCAGCAATCAGGCCGACAATGTAATGCTGGAGATCTTGGTGCGCTCTACCCGTGACTTGCTTCAATTTTGAAAACCCACCAGAAAAGTGGCGATAACCTGTAGTAGGCTGCAATATTGAAATGCGAAAATCTAATTTCCTGCGCTCCAACAACTGTAAGGCACCATTGGAGGTCATGATCATAAAACTCCTTGTGCCAGTGATGCAAAGGTTTGGGTGTCAAAAAGACTGAAGGATCAGCAAGTGGCCAGTCCGCCCAGAAAGGAGAATGGACACTGTTTAGTCGGTATTGCTCGCATGCCTGGAAGTAAGCTCAAGGTCATTGGGTCAACCGTTATGCTATTGAGCTGTTCTCAAGGTGATGGAGCGCGTGCGCTCGGGATGATGAAAAGCGTCCCCAAACTCCAGATATGATGCCAAGGGTAAACAGCGAAGTTTTCCTGCGCACGCATGCAAGCATACATGCCTCCGGGGTATCGACAATATATGCTTGCAAGAGGCATAAAACAGTGGCACACATTGCCTACTGGGTCGGACATCATGATTCTGATTTCAGCAGCTTTCATTAGGGGCTTCAAAACTATGGAAAGACATTCATGCATGAGGAGATCTTCTAGCATGCCCCGCATCCATGGATTTGAATGCAAATACTGCGGGATAGGGAGGAGGGCCATAAGAAGAAAAGCTCTGGATGAGAGCTTGGTGCGAGTGTTCATGTGAATGTTAGCAAGGCATAAAAGGAGTGGATGAGCGACCCTGGCACCAGTCATATTGGTGATATTTGTTTTGTCTGAAGAAAGTACAGTGCCTAGGACTGTCGCACCTCTTGGAAGCTGGTCCTGCAGTCCTTATAATGAGACGAAATGAATATTTAGACACAAGCCATATATACCTGGATCTCCCAAGCAGAGTCGCCTGTCAACCACTCTGAGTATACACGAAGAAGCCGTGCTGATGTCATATAAACACAGCGAGGGACAAAATCGAGCTGGTCGTGGAAAAGGGGGTTACTGAAGAGACTCTCCAAACATTCCACCGGGTCCCTCCAAAATAGTCGGATAGGGCCTTTTGTGTGATTGAGTGAAGGGATAGTTTGGCACTTCCAGCTTGGTCCTTTTGGCAGCATTTCAGCACGGCTTCGTAATTCTTTAGCATTGCAGAATGACAATTTCAACCGATGGATCTTCAAATAATGTCAGCAAGCGCCAGCACTTGTGAAAAGGACACGCACCATAGGGAGTTCCAGAAACTGGTTAATTGCTGCCATACTGAGGGGAGAATGCAGGAGAAAATCGGCGACCTCCCACTCTTCCTTTGATGCAAAAGGGTAGAAGAGGTTTTCCTTCCTGCATTCTGCATACTCATCAGCGTCAAACAGATCCAGAAAGGTCACACCATCCTGAGCATAACAAGTCCCTGTGCCCTCATACACCTCCACCTCTGATAACAATTCTCCCTCGTCCTCGAAATGGGCACCATCAAAGTCAACATCCATCATGCTATCCTCAGCATTGAATTGTGGGACGTCCACTTCTGACGTTGATTGAAGAGATTGCTGCGGCGGAATCAACTCGACAAAACGCAAGATATCGACCATATCGCAAGCGGAACTGTGGCACAATGTTTGAGGCTGGCTGAGGTGTCGAGTGACACTGGATTCCTTAGTGAATAACTTTCCGCACTTTGGACAAGCTGACATATTACAGGTCATCACAAGCTCGATTCAAATAAGTCTCACGCTACACTGCGCTTGCTCTGACACTTTGTACTAAATATTGAATATTGCTGCTACAG
>NW_024541958.1:0-9246 GCF_016758755.1 Suillus discolor
CGGTCTCTTTGATAGAGTTCAACCGGAGGTCTTCTTTGATCATCTTTCTCCGCGGGGTTCTGGGCCACTGTGGGCAGCCCGCGGCTTTGTGGCCAATGACGTGGCATACAAAGCATCTCTTCTCGTTCAGGTAGATACGAGTTTCTTTTCCCGTAAGGTAGGAAGCGGCCAGGGTGTTTCGGGAAGTTGCCATATTGGAGATGGTTATCTTCGATCTTCGTAGTGTTCCGAGCAGGAAGTCTTCTACTGTGACAGCGGTTCTTATATTCTTGTGACTGGTCAGGCCGGTACGTTTCGGGGTTCTTCTACAGATCTTCGGTAGCTTTTGAAGATAGGTACGATCAGGGATCTGGCGTCACAGATGGGTGACGTGCGAGTTGAACTTTAATCTTTTGTTACGACAAACGGTCGTGTGCAACTAGGATAATCTAACAGCGACAACCACGACAGTGGTACCGAGTGCTGAGAGTCGTCGGCCTTTACAGACAAGCAAAGGTTGCGTACTCGAACGTAGCTCGTGGTGGTTAACGAGGGGTTACGCTGAGATGATAGCAGGGTTTACAGACAGTGAGAGGCGTCACTGAAGGTACGAGTCGATGTCGAGCAGGTAGCTTTAGCGGGACAAGGAGTTCAAGGGTAAACCTAGTAAGATTAAAGTAAGGAACGTCTACTTTAATCTTCGACCTTATATAAGGCTACTCTATCGTATCTAAGCTCAGCTCGAAGCTGGGTTCTAATCTGCTTATCTACATGAGTCAGAGATAGCGTCCATGAGGCGGGCTTCTATCGTAGATAGCGTCCATGCGGTACGCTTCCATCAGAGATAGGATCCACGTGGTATCCTTCTATCTTGATAACATAAATAGGTCTTCTAGACCTATGTCGTCATGTCATGTCACGTGCGGTCCAGACCGCTTATCTAAGCCGGCAGTTGCCGCTTATCGTCTATCACATCTATCGTCATCTGTCGTCTATAGAGCTGGTGAGGCTCCGGTATCGTCTATAGCCGTGCGGTGGCAGAGGGCTCTCTGCTGGCGGGGGACTCATGCCATGTTACTGTAACAAACAGTCAGGCATAGGCCACGCACATGGAATGGGACGAACCTTTGTCTGCCACCCCAGTACAAGGACAATGAACTGTCGAGCACGGCAATTCATGTGATAGAGGATTACTTCATCATCGTCTTCAAAAGTCAGCATGGAATATTAGTCAGGTGCGAAAAAAAACTTACTTGCATGTGCACGGGCCCTCTGTAGACCATCCCACTCAAGAATAGCCCACTCTTGCAGAGCACAGCGCTCAACCTTGACACGAGACTCTTCTTCATTGCATTGGTCAATCTCAAGCAACAGTTTGATCGCGGCACGTGTGACCTCATCAGCTAACCAATCAGGGGGGTCCGGCACGACATCGTTGAGTCCAACGTCCTCCCAAATGTCAGCATCAATATCAAGATCAAAAATACCGATAGGAGAGATGGGGTTAGGTGGTATAGCATTCAGAGGACTGCGGCACTGTCTGATAAGAGCGCTAAGATCTGTACATAGGTTATTGTATGAGGACACGAGCTTTCATATGGTAGGATTGTGTCGCTGGATTGCGGCATCCACATGAGAATTAAGCTTGTGCTCTGTGACAAAAAAGTGCAATCAGTTGAGGTCCATATGTACAACTTAGAATATAAGTACCGTTCACAGTTTGCCTGTAACAGTGTTCAAGCTTCTCAATTTCAAACTTGCGCTGTCAAAGTCATTCGCGGATACACATTTTAAGAGCTTGAGCGTCTAAATGGACTTGTAGATATACATTGCGATGTAGTTGTTCTAGATGGGTGCGCTGACTAATGCCAAGTCGTGTCTTCCAGCAGCTCAAAGTGTCTGCGACTCTTGATCGGTGAGCGCTGTCTTCTTACTTGAGGTGTCTTATATAAAAGTGGTCAAAAGGCAATGACACCACAATTATACTTTTGATAAGACTAGATGCTGCCAAACAACCTCAAGTTCGCGGTCTACGACTTTTCTTCTTTCGTGGTAGATAACGCGTCGTTCGTGGGAGGTTACCTGCTTATACAGCCTGGTGGTGTGATTCTACCTAGAACAGTAGATGTTCTACAAGAGAAATCTAACTTTATCTGGCAAGACAGATAATGTAGACTTTGTAGAGGAATATCTAGCCTTTCCTATGGCTAGATGGAAAATACTTGATACAAATAAGTCTCTCTAGTCCTTTTTGTTGACTAGACAGATAAGTGATGTGAGGTGCATACTATTGTGCAACTGGTTGCAACTGGATGTAGCAGATATTGCTAGAATTTCCCCCACCTAAATATGAAGGACTTGTTGATGGGAAATAGAAAGATTTGTATGACCGTGCGATACAAATCAAAGATGCTGGTTTGGACTCCTTTGAAGTAAAATACAAAGGATGTATCCAAACTAATAGGATGATAGTGTATAACCAACCGTGTGTTATACAACTGCAATAATACAATGGGTGCGTACAACTACGAGTTATACAACTGAAAATACGTATGCAGATAATCCAACAAAGGAATCTGCAGGCACAGATAAATGGCTTGACTTGATACTTCTAGTCCTCTGAAACGTATATCAGATGCACACTAGACAGTACAGGTACAGTCAAGAAAAGAGTAAATGATCTCAGAGCAAGTCTAGTTACTTGGTCTGCACTTTCTGGCTAACACAAGAGTGTCAATGTCAGAGAAAGTGGAAGAATGTGAGGGGGGGATTCCTTCAGATATTTGATAGGAAAGTAAATTCTTATATTTTTGGGTGGAGATTGGCTCTCCTTTTATACATGAGATGGGAGAAACTGTATAGTACCAAGAAATAAGATTGAAAAGAGAAATGACATCAGAATTGCATCATAAATGACCTCATTGCGGAGCAATGTGGAGCAAAAGTGGAGCCAAGTGGAGCCAGGTGGAGCAGAACATTCTAGCATCCAATGACATCACTATGACATCATGGGTGGCATCAGAGAAACCAACAGAATAGGCCAGAACTATCTGTGGAGCCATATGACATCATTATGACATCATACCCTGTAGGTACATTTTATGAGGCATCTGGGATGTCAATGAATCATATAGGTAAAGAAACAAAAGAAAACATAGAGAAAATAAGGTAGGAATAATCATAAAAGAAAACAAAGCAAAAACACAGGCCTTTTGATAGGGTTTTTGTAAGCTTTTAACTTTTCTCCTTGGTTATTTGTAGTCAAAGTAAATAAGCCAAAAGTTGGGTAATAACCTGAGCTTTTATGCGCCTATTACTTGGACTATGTCAATAAATGATTTCTCCATCATATTTGACTTTTCTTCAAAACACCGTACTTTTGTGTGATTGGAGCACACAAAGCTTTCTGTTGCACTTGAGTCTATACTCAAAGTACATTTTTGTGTAGTCTGAGGACAAAGCTAACAGACTATAGATATGTGGGATAATATGTCATGTATGTGTTCTGCATGATTCCCATATCATGCAGGACAGCGCGCTCCTCAGTGAGACGAAGGTTGTATTCAGTGAGATTATCGACATTTCCCATACAAAGTTGCGTTTCCATGCGTCGCAATGCTCCATCAATCTCAACGAGAGATTTCTCAAGGGAGAGAATTTTTGTAATTTCCTCGTCATTATTTGTCTTCAATCTTCCTGTCGAGATAACGTGCATCAATATTGTAATCGTACATCATGAGCAGTAGCACTTACGAGGCAGGGGTTTCGTCTGATATTCAACTTGCAATTTCCATTCCTGTCATACACAGGTCTCATCGACTGAAAGCTCACGTAGTGCCTGTGCTGCAGTACTCTTCTTCTTGACGCAGTTATTCCACCTCCGGTTCAACCAGTTGCCGTACAAACTAAGGTTCTTGTTATCTAGGTGCCGGACTTGAGTGTTGAGGACAAAAAGTTGCTGATGAAACTGAAAAGGTGGTCAGTAAGTAGCAAACATGTAGTTTATAGTCAGGGGTGAATAAATAATACGACCATGGTAAATATGGTCATGAACGGCTATAGCCCATATGCAACCATTCTCAAAACAGAGAACACTCACCCCAGAAATGTGTAGCGGAGCAATAAGGTGTTTGAGCGCACTCCATAAACACTCGCAACCTTCTCCATCCGAAAGGCCAAAGCCTTCACACTTGCGAGGATGGTATATAATTTGACATGCCCATTGGTGGCCGTAAGCGTGGAAGACTGATATCGCGAAAGTTATACGGCGAAGAACCACATCATCGAGGAGTCAGTACTTGAGACAACTTCGATGAAGCTGACAGCCAATGTCATACAAGAGGCCAACGGTCATATTGGTAGGGAGATTGTCGAAAAGCTTCTTGATCAAAGCGAGAGCGTAGTGCTGCTTTTCTCCTGCCGACATCATGTTGGCAAGCCATAATACACGATCGTGCCGACATAACATGGCCATCACCCCTGTATCTGCAAAAAATTGGGTGCTAGCCTTTTCGTGTTTCTCATCAGCAGCAAGAAAAGATTCACCACAGCCATCTAGCGCAGAGGTCGGGACTCGCATGCCATCCTCATAGTCATCCCCCTCCTCTTCTGTGGCTGCAGGTTGCTTTCTCTTGCGACCCCAATCAAGGGGTCTGCTGCGACAACTCCACACATGGACCTCCATCAATGTCACCTCATCATCCGAAAGGAAAACTGATCTAATTGGGTTTGAGGGATCTGGCCCTCCACCGCATTGGTCCGCTGAACATTTTTGAGTGAAACATGCGTCAATACAAGTATGGACGTCAGGTCTATTGTATAATTTAGAATTATTTTAGTTCCTAATATTGAAACAACTTACTTGAGATTAAGGGTTCTACTTTTTTTGCCAATCATCCAAGCCAAAACAAATCGGACAACGAGACCTTAGATAGTCACTTGGATGTGTTAGTCCCTCAGTCGACAGCGGTGAAAGTGGGCGATGAGTTCCAATGAGATTGGACAAGTGATCTTCAGCACTCATGCAGAGTACAGAGTACCAATGATAAGCGTTACCAAACCGACGAAGAAGATTATCCTATAAAGATATTGATCCTTCAGAACTCAGTATAGGCGCTCAACTCACCTTGGTGGTAAGGTGATACCCGCGGCCAGCCAGAAAAACCTCGAGTGTTTCGCACCAAGCAGTTGTGTTGGGAGTGATATGTACGAACAACGTCTTGACAAGTTCCAGCAACTGAAGGTCAACAGCGAGGGAAGGAGCGATGGGAGCGCAGGCAAAGTAACTGCGAGACAGGAGCTGAAGGGGAGCAGGCGCGCAAGCGCAGCAATCAATTCGTAATATCTCAATATCTATGATATTATCAGCCAACCAATAACTCAGGTAATAAGAGAGACATATGATTGAAGAGTACACAAGTGATCTCGAGAACCCTCCGTCGACAAGAGGATTTGCACTGAAAGGCAGCAACTTCATCTGGCTGCAGTTCAATTCAATCGCGAAGAGAGGTCGATTTACGCAAGTATGCAAGGTATGAAGTGATCAAGGAAGGAATGACTTCAGTTGTCCAGCATCGCCACTGATTCATCTTCTTTTGGCGGCCATTCGAGCGGGAAGGTAGGATTGAATCAGCATCGGAGATGTAGTGTAGTGAGCTGTAGAAAGATGAGCATTCTTCACGGTCTAAAATATTCCCAGCGGATGGGCTATCATGCTGGTTAGCAGAATCAGCATCGCAGAAAGGCTGTTGCTGCTGTGACCTTCCTGGATTGTTGAGTGATTGTTGTGTAAGGTGTTTTCTTCTGGGAAGTACGAGTAGTGGGGGGGCTATAGGAAGATGAAAGTTGCTGCTTTGCTGCAGTTGCCACCTCCTCTTCGCCATTGAAGAAGTGACGAGTTTGTGCTGCGTATTGTGAGAGGTTGGAGTGGACGGCCCAGCAATAGGGTTGGATGAGACCATAACGAGATATTGAAAGCCAGGCACGAAGCCTGCGTCAAGGTTAGTGTCAATATGAAGTCGACTAAGAGATGGTCGAAGGCAAGCACGAAGCCCACGTTAAGGTTAGTGTCAACACGAAGTTGACTATGAGATAGTCAAAGGCAAGCACGAAGCCTGCGTTAAGGTTGGTGTCAACACGAAGTCGACTATGAGATAGTCAAAGGCAAGCATGAAGCCTGCACTAAGGTCAGTGTCGACACAAAGTCAACTACTGAACCCTCAGAGGAACCCAAAGTCCCAAACTTACATCAAATACAAAAACGAAAAAGTGGGCGAATACGTCGATGAACCTTTGGAGCAAATGAGGGCTAGCAAACGTGAAGGAAGGAACTCTACCTGTTTGTGTACACTCTGTTCTGTGAAACTGAAATGTTAGCGGTATGGGGAAAATAAATGTTGATGTCTAAGATAACCTGTTTGACCATGACAAAGTCCCATATGGATGAAACAGCATTAGTGACACATGATGGTATACAAATTATTGACTATTGGGGATATGTACATTAAATCCGTAAGAGCACAATCATTGCAATGGGAAACGAGCACACAGCATCAACATCTAGGCGACCGAATACAGTAAGTGAGGAACGATAGGTGGACGGCCAGTATTGTCAAAATAAGACTGAACGTAGAAGAGACAGCATTCCTTCATCCCCATCCATATGTTGTGCTCACATCCGGTAGCATCAAAAGGTTGTTTGAGGGACTCGGGAAAGTGCTCCCACATTGACAACACCTTGTGGAAACTTTCGAAATATGGTAAAGTGGCGGCGAAAGATGGCGCATTGAGTCCGTCGTTCTCTTGTGGTAAATCCCTGTTCCAAACTTTCAATGACTTCGACGGGAAAATGCTACGAAGAAGCTCCATCCTTTCCTTCCTCGCCTCCTTGTCCTTACGTGCTTCGCACCCAAGATGTTCATCCAGGTCGAGAAGTTCATATCGGAAACTTTGCTCGCAGATTTCATACACGATTTGGCGTGTGAGATCTGCGGGGGGATTGTCGAGCATGGAAATGGCTATGTCCTTTCCACACCAGTGAACATTTGTGGGTGCTGCCCACAAGGCCCGCAGTACCGGAACTTCCTTTTGGAAAAGTGAAGCAGTCGCTGCTTTCGACTTGCTGGTCTTGCCAGAGGTCTGCATGTTCGAAAGATCCTGAGCGTGCTGAGATATCAAGAAATTGCGCCAGCTCTGGGCACAAGGAAGAGGTCGAGGCCTTTCATCATAGACATGTTCTATCCAACTTGGGCGGCATGTCAGCCAGTTGGCAAGGTACTTCACCAAGGATTGCGGGGAAAGAACGTTAACGAATAACCCTGGATCGGGAAGCGAGTAACCATCGTCCATTTTGTATCTGGGATGCTTGATATGGAGGAATTCTTTCTTCACTTCCTCCAATGCTATCTTGAAGAAAGAATTCATTGGTGGCATGAAAGGGTGATCAACATCAGACCACTTGTCACGGCCAGAAACAACTTTATTCTAACGGGGAGCGGTTGCATTGTCTGACGAATTAATTACACACAACAACCATGGAATAAGAATACTGAACTTACATGGCGCAGGCTTGGCATTCATTTTGGCCTTCCCTTTGTCTACACGAGCCTTTCCTACCAATGACTCCCTCGTTACCAGCTGTTCCACTTGGGGTTTTGGAACCAGCAACTTCTCAAAGTTGGAATACGGCTGACGAGCGGCCTCATGACGCCGGCAATTATTGGGACCTCTGGTGATGATGTCAAATGGTTGAGCAAAGAGTTTGATGGGATCGTGGTACATGCCAACGACGAGGTCATCGGGTGGTGTGAAGGAAATGACTTTGATGATGTTCATGTTGGAATTGACAAGTCTGGCATCGCGGATAAGCCAGACAGGAACTCCAGCAGCGTGCACCTTCGTGGTGATAGCGACATCTTCAGTGAAACAACCCATCCATCTAGGGTCAACCTTATGCGTAGTGTCGACGAATCGCATGCGGGGCTCAATAATTTTGTAATAGTCTAGAACCGCCCAGATATCGAGAAACCGGCGCTGATATTCAGCAATGATTATGACAATGTCACACCAGGCCATGGCTTGCTGGAAGCACTCGTAGACAGCGCGCATCGCATGCACCCACCCAACAACATGATCCTCCTTGTGCATCCTAGCAACCTTGTAATTGCTCACCCGCGTGTTGGCCTTCTCGTACAATCACTTGAGATGGCCGACAACATCGGTCTTGAGCTGACCAAAAAGATTGCTGGGGGAAAGGGGAATGAAGTCACTTGAGAAAGTTGGTTTGAACCATGCATATGTCATGCTTGCGTCGTCCGCATAGGCTTCCCGGCGTGGGATTGCAAAACTTCGAGCGTACAAGTCGTCATACATCTGTGGCCACTGGAAGGGATCCAGGGCCCAATATCTACCATCTGCACGTGCTTGAATGATATTGGATTCGTTGTCGAAGGGTTGAGGAATGAATTTCATGTTAGGAGTTGTGATCACTCGGTGGGCATATGTAGCCACACAGAAAGCATCAGTGGCAGTCAGGTAACCTGGACGTCATCAGTCAAGAGCAGTAGAGGTACGAAGAAGCTAAAACGCACGGTCGCCATCGCGCATGAATGGCTTGAAGACAGGAATCAACATGATGGTAGCTCCAGGAATATCGAGGATGGGGAAACACACAGCGACTCACAGTCACTGAGGAAGGAAACTTAAATCAAACAATGACTTGAAGTCACTGCCGATTTAAACGCAACCACGAAGGCAGATAGTAAGAGAGTCTTGAAGAAAGACTGAAGAGAAATCTAATGAGGGTGTGATGTCAGTAATGATAGCATGAATTAATGTAGTAAAAAAAACTTACTGTAAACGGTGACAGGAGTCTTGAGCGAGAAGAGTCTGGCTAAAGACCCAATGTCAGTCATGATAGCGTGACCAAATAACGAATGTACTTACCAATAGTAAGAGAGTCTTGAAAGATTGGAGAGAAATCTGATGATGGTGTGATGTCAGTAATGATAGCATGAATCAATGTAGTAAAGAAACTTACTGTAAAGGGCGACAGGAGTCTTGAGCGAGAAGAGTCTGGTTAAAGACCCAATGTCAGTCATGATAGCGTGACCAAATATAATGAATGTACTTACCTATGGAGGTCTACAGCAGTCTTGAACAAGATCAGTATATCAGCAACAGCGTGCAGATGAATCAGTCAAGTTGGACAGAAGGTTGTTCTAGCGGCTGAAGACAGATCTGGCGGTTTAAGACAATTCCTAGTTGTGA
>NW_024541959.1:0-9245 GCF_016758755.1 Suillus discolor
AGACAGCGGTCTGGACCGCTATGACCCTGCCTCATGGCGCTATGACCTCGCCTGATGCTATACCCCGCCCCTGGCCTAGACGGCCTTGTACCTGATCCATGGAGGCTGTACGCCTCATGGTCACCCTAGATCAGCGCATGTATACAGCATGTCGCTTCATGAAGATCCGGAGCGCCTTGGCGCCTCATGTAGGAAACCCGAGCGCTTCCACACGCCTCCTGTTGATTGCGCAGTCGCACTTGGCGCTGCATGTATGATCAGAGGCTAAGCCTCATGTACTTTATCTAACCTCATGTCTAGCTATCTTAGATTAGCGTATACTATAGATTATAGACTGAGCTTGAACCTACTACACTATGTATAAGTAGACACTTGTTGTAGATTATACTTCACTTTAATCTACTAGGTTCTACCACAGAACTTGCTCATCTAAGCCTAACAAGCTTCCTTGTGTGAGACCGCACTTCAAAAGCCGCTCCCATACGACTTTGCACGTATCCGCTAGCCTGCATCTCGACGAGCGCCGTCTTACCGAGATCGCCGGAGGAATCCTTGACATTCGTCAAGGCTAGACCACGCTCAGCTTCAGTAGACTCACTCGAGTCGTCGCTGAGAAGACCTATCCTAGTTCGCACACGCCGACCTACAGTCGACGTAACACATGGTTTGTCACATAAGACCACACTTCCTCACTCACTTCAATGCTCCCCTTCCGCCCTTCTACTCGTCTCCCTTTCGTCCCCCAGTTTTTCCTGCTGCTTCGGTGTGTTGGTACTCTCTCTCTTTTCTCGTGACTTTCATTGCAGCCTGGCAATATGTTTGTGAACAAGCTCACGAGCATACAACCCGCGTTCTCGATAGTTGTCCCCAGGAACGGCAGTATGTATACAAACTGGTCCTTTGATAGGCCAGTCGCGGCTCTCGCGCTGCTACGATAATCTACCGTTCATTTCTGAGTTCGGTGTCGATGAAAGATTTGCTACTGACTTTTTCTGCAGTGAATTCTGTCGGATTTCCAAATTCTCAGTCATTTTCGCCGGGGGGGTATATTTATGCGACTATCACTTGTCTTGCACGGGTAGGGTCACCATCAATCACATAGAATGGGGCGGAGCTTCATCGACATCAACAGGAACCTTGTTCACGATTTTTGTACAGTGTCAAATAACTTTAAGCACGAGATACCGCCGCGGGTGCACAATGCTGTGTTGCTGCGCGTTATGAAATAATTAAGCGTTCATGATTACATAAGCTCAGCTATTACCCTCGCTGCATCAAATGGTGTTTATTCGCCCCACGAACAAGTTATCGAGAAAAACCTCATGGGGCAAGGTGGGGTCAATCGTTCCTAGAGGCTAGAGCCACTTACAAACTACAACATTCAAGGCCGCGGCTGAATCGGAGCTGGTTCTAACTTGTCTCCGAGTTTTTACATACTGTCACGTTCTATGTTTCCATTCGCTAAGGCAATCCTAAATTTGCTTCTAATCATTTCTGAAATATTATTTCTCTATATGTACTAGGAGCACGTGGCAGGATGGACAAGAAACAAAAATAGTTGATTTGAATTTGCTGGTGGGTGCTGTATGGCATTTTCCCTCGAAGCACAGCCTGACATGGACACTGTTCTGCGGCACTGCCAGTAGTTGTGATGAATTGGGGCAGCAGCGCACGCAACTTGGACAAGTCAAATCAGCCCCTCTTGTAGTACACAGCTAGGCTGCTGCTGTGTAACTCGGGCCACTGGTCAGGAAACTACGTTAGGTGTTGCGCACAAGGTCCAATTGTATTTGTCTCTCAACTTTTTCTACCTGCAGAGTTCATCCGTGGCAGTAGTCTATGTACGTAGCGAGGCACGACCGGAGGCAATAGAGCTAAGTCTTTGAGCGAGCGGCAAGCGGAGCTTTTGCGCATCTTGCTTCTTCACCATGACGAACAGTTCACCCCGTGCACTTCGTTGACACAGCGTTTTCTTTTCCCCACACTCCTCTCCCTTCTCATCACGCTTCCGCACGATTCCAGCGCCTCGCTGGCGCCCCCAAACACTCTTGGCCCTGAAAGGACAACCAACCATATGCAGCGAGGCGGCCCACCTGCCCTCGCAGCTCACCTTTTGTCCCCCAGGACAAAGTCCCTTCGGAGCCGGGAGGCGCTGCGCGCCTTCGCCCGTAATCTCTCTTCAGACATCTACCCTTAAACTTGTACACACTATGTCGTAGTCCCCACCATTCAAGTTTAACTATCTGTTTTCTTCATCATGCAAATGAGACGCTAGAGTGAACCTCAACGATGACCATTACCTGCTCGAAAGGTGGGAGCGCTCGCCACTAATGGTATCGACAAGAATCTGTATATCTGGGATCTTCGGGCGCTGTTTGGAGATATCAATGTAAGTCTCTAAATTAAAATATCCTCCAAGGCGATCATTGACACACTCATGTTCACCAGGTTACGGACAACGAGCTAGAACCGTCAGTGGGAACGTCTACAGCTGGTCACTTGCTACTCGATGTACGTAACATCTCGATGGTCCTCTCTCAGTGTGCTAAATAAGGGTTGGCGACAGACTAACGCAAGTATTCATCTTGCCGGTAACAACACACGAATACGTCTAGCTTAGCCCGATAGCACGCATCAACTAGTACCAGGGTCTTTTGATGCGACACATAGCGCCGTGAAGTTCCTTATTCAGAACTGTTGGCCAAGTCGCTGAGAAGGTCTGTATTATAGTTCACCTGATAATTTAGTTGAGTCGTGACACAGCTTACTACTATGCGTCTAATCGTTTGAGATTATTTTATGCACATATGCCGGGCACGGTACGCGGTGAGAAAACTCCGTCAAAGTCGTCCCCCTGGCGAACAGGAAAGTGCAGTGCACCAGCCTGTTAGGGTAAAAGACAATGTCTTGTTTCGTTTTGGTTGCGTGTTGCTTGCATGTCCTCCGCCGGGGACGTTTCGCCTTGGTTTATCATCTATCTCCTTGTGCTGGTAGATACTATTTTGTTCTTGTTTCTACTTATGTCTTCGTCGCGACGGGTTTGGGGTTGCACAATCACGTCTAATTAGTCACTTGGTTTTGTGTATGAAATATATTGGACCCCTTATTTCTGTTGAATACAGCGCCGGCACGACATGTGACTTCATTTGAAATGATAACTTCGCGGCTCGGATGTGAACGATTTGCAATCAAATTATTTAATGAATGTCTCAGACCCTCAGCAATCTGCATTGAAGATGGTGGTTGCATGCCGTATGATTCAAGTCACCTGCTGATAAGTCTTACTATAATCTACGGTCTCTATCGAAGTGTCCGTCCTGCCCTTCCTGAGTTCAGTCATCCGATTTGAACAGTTGAGTGCGTCCGTATATCAACAGACCACCCAAGGTGAGTGAAGGTATCGTAGCGGATGACCTTGCACAGATGGCAGTGTCTCCATGGTATAGCCTATGATGCCACAAGACAAGGCAACACTGGTACAGATGTCCGCTGGGATAGGATCAATTGTGCGGAAGACGTGGGTGATGTGTTGTGTCGAGGGCTGCATGTCATCCAAGGGATCAGTATTTGAGAACGATTGTGATAAAGAAGACTTAAACTGACTGGAGAAAGCAGATACAAACGCGTCGCAGCCAATTTATCGGAGGATGCTTCGAATGCGACGACAGGTGCTCCAAATGTTACGCCGATAAGCGAGGCGAGGGTCACAACTTCGAAAATTGTTCCTTGTGCTCGTTTTGGGGAATGGTATTTGTGACCTACAATGCACATTAGCAGCACAACGAAAATCATGAACAACTTACCACACGCTGCTCTATAAGAAGGCTGTTCAAAGAAGCCATGTGGACTTCTGCGAAGAGTCCTTCAGGGATCGTCATCAGGCGATTGGCAATTCCATTCTACATGATACGCACCATGCGAAATAAGAACGCGAGTCGTTTTGGCGCCTTTCTCATGAAACGTCCGAGCAGCGAGTATGAGCATGTGGTTAGTATCTATCATATCATCCACCAAAATAACCACCTGGGGTAATCGTCAAGAAAGTCGCGGGCGGACTATAAGACTCCTTACCTCGAACATCTCCTACCAGAACTCCATGAGCTCCGAAGCATTTTGAGATTCCCATCACATTTCCGGTGTATAAGGGCGAATTCAATGCTGAGTTTGTCTGCCATTGCAGTGATCCTATCCGCAGCTGAGCAGTGAAACTGGCGTCAATCCCCAAAAACAAAATGACACGGACCTCTCGACTCCACCGGCATCTGGACTGACGGCAATACCATTTTGCCACTCATCGATGTGCCTCTTGATGTACGATACCATCAAAGGCTCTGAGAAAAGGTTGTCTACTGGAATGTCAAAAATCCTTGCGTTTGGCTGGCGTGCAGATCCATGGTGCCGGTGATGACGTGATCGCATCCCGCGCTAAAGCCTAACAAGCATGTTTGCCAGCAGTTTTGTTGTTATTGGTGCTCTAGGCTCATCCTTTTTGTCCATGCGGGCAGACGGGAAACAGGGAATCATAGCCATGACATGTCGGGCGAAAGCGGTTTTGCATGCGGATATAAGGATCAGGAATTCTATCAAGTTGCCATTCACTCATCGCTACACCTTGTCGACCAGATGATGGTGAAGTCTCAAGAGGTGTGCGTTCACTTGAATTTACATAAGCTACAAAACCTTAGTGTACAGCCACTCTAATTTTACAGCGATGCATTGAGTTTCTCGCGGCGAAAGTTGTCTGATTAGTAATACCTGGATCGGTAACTGAACTAGACACCAAATACAAATGGAACAACAACCTTATAATTAAGTTTGTTTCCAACCTCGAGCGTCTCTACAACGAATTTGGTCAATGTTCAAAATTGTTTTGCCTAATACTTAATGCCGTTTAGAACAGCAGCTTCCGTCGAGGACGGTCATGCGATACCCACGTCATAATCGGTTCAGCAGTGACTGACTCTCCAGGACCGCACTGGATTTCACAACAGACCCAAAGTTTTGCGCATGGTGTGGAGATACACTCTTGACTTTCGTCAACGAACGCAGAACAAGGTGGTGCCAAATACCGTGTACAACCATCTGTGGATGCAACTTCATATACGACGACCGGAGGTGAGGGCTTCTATGCACATTCAATAAATCGTTCGTCTAACGAGAATTCATATCAAAGATGGATCGCCGCGGCAGAACAGAAGCACGGTGGCAGGATCGACCGCAGATCGAGGCTTGACGATCTCGGAAACAGAATTCGAAGAATCGTGTACGGCTAGGCAGTGTCCGTCGATCCTACAAGTACGGTACCGTGGCTAGAACTATCCAGGCTCTTGGTGATATATATCCCATAGATGTCCGCACTTATGCTCATGCGGACGCTCTTACTTACTGCTCTTGTTACTAACTGTCTCCTCATCTAGCCTCACCTCTATGCATCGCTTTGCAGCTCCTACGAGTTGGGAATCTGAGGTTCACTTTACTGCGTTGCATCTGTCCCTACTAGTATAGGAATCGCAGCTCACCTCGGCTCGCTTTGCACAGGTAGAGGTCGCTATCGGGGCTTGCGCCCGGAACAAATTATCTGCTTTCAATTAAGCAAATGTTTCCTCGGTTCTCACTACTTACACAATGACTCACTCAAATTATTTTGAACTGGCACAGAAACACAACGGCTACCGTGCACTAGCTGTCATAAAATAACGGATGAGGAGCATGCCATGAAGATCGAATGACGAGGGCAGGAGAAGGAGAAGGAGTGGACTATTTCTAGGGCACAAACCATGTTACCGTCATGTATATATATTCGCATGACAAAATGAAATCTAGTTTTATTGTTTCGAACCAGTTCTACCTATGCATTAGCGAAATGTGAGGATGGAATACCAAGCTATGTATAGGTATGGATCGTCCGTCGCAATCCACCTGTTGAAGGTGTACTCATCATATATTAGTACAATTAGTACAGTGATTTCATTGTAGAAAATTCAGGTAAGTTGTACCGGGCTTAAGATCAAGTCATGGCAGGCTAGAGTAAAACACAGTTCCTGTCTAGTTATTCCTCCGATACATTAAATGGACTTCAGATATATGCCGCCACACGGAAGAGCGGCGCATGACATTCATTGAACGATCACCTCGCTGCCTATGATAGTTGCAGCGTTCCCATTGGCATCGGATCAATGCTCCTCGGAATCCAGGAAGATGGTCATCATACCAATGATGTTTTAAATCCTCCAAGGTTCCTTCATATCCGCAGGGTGCGTTATCATGTACCCACCGGCAGAGGAGGGGAGATGGCTGGTTTCTCGGCAGTTCCGACTGGGCCGGACTTGAGGGGAGCTGAAAACCGAAGTTCGCGCCTCCTAAATCATGAACACATGACACGCTTTGCGAGGGGCCACGTGAGACAGTTGTCCTGAGATTGTCTGCTGTCCACGAGACAGCGCTACTCATGTTGTTAGACTCACGTAAGGTAGATACTTGGGAGCGTACTAACTTGGGGTTTGCCATCATAGGGACGACAAAAAGTGTATCCGAGGTGGGCATCCCGCATTGCGAGTATACGGGCGAAGTGTGGCGGATCGGTTCCGGCCTGTGTATGAGTATGAGGGTGCATACGAGCAAATAAGTGTGACAAAGGGCATACATTTGCAATGCTTGTGGAGACGAGTAGTCACTTCCAATTGCTGGATGACTAGGAGCCCCAGACCTGGCACCTCCTAGTTCGTGGAGATATGGCATACGTTGCGACTCGCCGGACCAGTCGTATGAGGCAGCAGTCATGGCAGCAGTCATGAGATTGTTTGGTGCCCACGAGGCAGTACTACTCGTGTTGTTAGACTTATGCGAGGGAGAAAGTAATGCAATTACTTGGGATTTTCCATGATATGGACAACGGAACCTGTATCCGAGGTGGCCATACTGTATTGCGAGGGCATGTCCAAAGTGTGGCCGATCGGTCCTGGCCTGTGTTTGAGTAGTATGAGGGCGATTATGAGAAAATAAGTGATGAAAGACATACATTGAGAATGAATGTGGAGATAAATAAACCCTTTCCGTCGCTGGATGACTGGAGGTTCTGGAACCCGCACCTTCTAGATCGTGGGGGATTGGTGAATTATGCGGGGAACCATGCAAGATAACATTTCTACTCGGTGGACTATCTGACGTCCATAGGAAAACGCTACTCAAGTTATATTTATGTAATGACAATACTAGGGAGCGTACTAACTTGGAATTTTCCATCATAGGGACAACGGCATGTATAATATCCCATGTGGTTGCAATGTGTTGTGAGGACACAGATGAACTATGGTCGTTTGGACCTAGCCTGTGTACAAGGCTCAATATGTGAAAAGCAAATGGTAACGAAGGGCATACATTTGGAGTGCACATTTGCTGCTTCCCATCATCGGAGGACTAGGGCCGAAGCTGGCATCTTATTGTGCGGGTTACTGTGAGAGGTTGGTGGATTATGCGCAATGCTAGAATTTCCAAGTGTTGTTAATCTTTGCGGTGTTGAAGCAGACATCCTTCTAGGGGAGGGAACGAGGTTCTCCTGTATCTTTATACCATGCCTCACCGCAGCAAAAGAAAGGTGTCCGGCAAGACGGTAAGAGTGTGATTTTCCGCGGCCTACAAAAATGCTTAGAATGGCATAGTATGGATCCATCCAGTGTTTGTTTTGGGAATCGACCATATCGTTACTGCCGAAACCAGTATGACGAAGCAGAGAGGCAGGGATAAACTTTACTTGCATGGTAGAAACAAGCGAGCCTGGAATTGCGCCAATTTTAAGATAGTATTGACGTTTCACGTCCATGACATGTTCTTGTGGATGGTAATACCAAGTCCTCTGTACATTCGGACAGTATGGAGGCTTATGTAGGCCAAATTTCTGCCAGAGCCTCGTTCTTGGGATTCTCGTGAACCAAGAACCAAGCCCTGTGATATGTTCAGATGGCGACTGTCGTATGACCTGGAAATAACGGCAGATGCCATCAGTGACTCGGAACTGGCAGAAAGATGAAAATATGTAGTAGCATATAAAATATTTGCATACAGATTTCAAGTTTAGCGCTTCATGATGAAGACAATGATGTCCCACGCCTGACTCGGAGGCCTGAGGCCTGAAACCCTGGCCTGCTGCGCCTGCGCGTCTAGGGCGCTCGATTGATCCACCACGACATGATCCCACATTTCGAGGCCCCCGATGAGTTCCTTCATCAAACCTTGAAGTTGTCTGGTCGCAGACTCGGCGTAACCCTGCCAGGGCTGTTTCAAACGGATCACGAGCTTGCTGTGAGCGTTGACTCCAAGGACACGTAAAACATGGCAGGTCCCGTGAAGATCCTTTACTGAAGGTGTGCTCTGCATTCTCTTCTTCTCTGCCACGCTCATCCGCATTTGCGAATCACGCACCGATTGATGGCTTGATCTTAGCTTGATCCTCGATTTTCGGCTCTTTCCAGATTATGTTGTGCTCGGTCTAGACCCGTGCCTAACTTGCGCTCGGCCTGGCAAAGTTAGAATTTCTCACGCACAAAACGAATCAACTCGGTGAAGTCTCTCCCAATCGTTACTATTTCGTCTACTCACATTACGCTGATTGTCATCGCCGATTCGTCGGATATTTGCTCGAGCCTTCCGACGGGAGGCTCGGAGTCGCTAGAACTTATTTCCTTTCTGCGGGCGTCGACACTGCCGCACTGCGGGCGTGGATGGCCAAATATCAAATTCAAGTAAAATAAATAACTTTAAGCACGATACCGCCGGCTTCGGATGCTATGATGGTGCAAACGTCATGCTGTGTTGATCTGACATTCTATACCGGTTACTCATAGCCCTCGCTCACCTAATGCCACGGAACTTCTCCATTCAATCTAGTATTCAATCTGACACCTTACGTCTAGCTCAGCCCGATATCACGCATCAATGACCAGGGTCTTTTGATGTGATACCAGAGATTGGTATTTTTGTGCGTAGCGATCATCTCTACTGGCCTATTTGTGTTTTGACATCTACATAGGGAGCATCACCTCCCGGTCCAAGACCACAGCACGAGCGTTGCATAGCGCGGTGGAGTTCCTTATCTAGAACAAGTGGCTTGGAAGGTCTGTCGCATAGTTCACCTAATAATTTAGTCGAGTCGTGACCCAACTGACCACTAGGTATTTAATCGTCTCAGATCATTTTTACGCACACATGCCGCTAGAATGAAACACGGTACGTGAGAAAACTCTTCGCAC
>NW_024541960.1:0-9216 GCF_016758755.1 Suillus discolor
GTAAGCCTGTTGATAACAGGCCTAGTTCTTTTCACTTTGTTCTCTCTTTTGTACCTATAAACATATATGCTGGGTGTCACATGTCAACCTGTGATAACGAGCCCAGTTTTCTTTTGTTTTTTTGCACTTTTTACCTACAAACTTCTCTGCTGGGTGTTACTTCTCCATGGGAGTCAACCTGTTCATAACAGGCCCAGCATTTTCGCATTTTTGCACTGTTGGAGTCATATTTGTCACCTCATATGAGAGTATATCTATTGCTAATGTAAATAATAAATGATTCTTTCAAAAGTGTGTGAGGTAGAATCACTCTACTGTGGAAGTAAGAAAATCATCACACTATATTCTGACAGAGACAGAGTAAGTGAGTGTACACAAAAATATCAGAATGCTAATTCGATACCATGTTACAAATCAAGTTTTGACCTTTGCTCATGCATGAAGTCAAGCAATACCATAGCACAAAATAAAATGCACAGATCAAGCAAAGTAAAGCCAAGTATGAAAAGAACCTTCAAAATAATCATTTTGTTGCAGCTGAGGTAAGAAAGCTACAAAAACAAAAGATACAGAGTTTACTTGTGTTGAAATCCACATATATAATTACTTTTATTGGCATGCATCCTGAAGCCACGTGGTCAAAAAATAGCTATACCCTTTTTTCTGTAATTAAGGGACAATTGTGCTTTATAAATGGCAAAAAGACCTTTCAATCTCATTAGTACCTTTTGACATGAGAAGGACATCTTGATTGGATGATTGGGCTACCACACATAACTATCCACTGATGTATATATATATCTTGTACATATGCTAATCTACATCCATGTTATCATTTTGTGGTACAGGGCCTAAATCACCTATTGTAAATGGCCTGGACTTGTGAGGATGTGGTGGAGGAGGTACTCATTTGTTTCTCTTGGCTATGGTAATCTTTTTGTGAATCTCTCAATACTTTGCTTCTCTGTCTTCCTTCTCAGATTCCCATCAGCATCAAATGGCTGTAAGTTGCAAATATGCACTTTACCTTAATAATCTTTATGGTATGATGCGCTCTTAGTGCCTTCCATTGACTCTCTCCCCCCCTTCTAATGCAGTCAATCCTATAAAATGAAGGATTTGTGATGAAGATGATTGAATCTTTCTTTTGCATCCATACTCGTGCACCACTCGCAGGAAGACAATGCAGGTAGGAACATACCTCGCATAAACCTTGCTTCAACAATAACCGCTGATCCTCCTCCATTACCTCTATTATCCTATAAAACTCTGTGATATATCCATCTTGCTTCCATAGTGTAGACCACTGCATGTTGCTTTTATGTGGGGCATCAGGGTTTAGAAAGAATAATGAGCACCTGTCCATGAATTTTCTTAGGACCCATATGACCTAGGGTAACACTAGTATTATCATGCAACCCAGTATTGCTGCTTCAAAAGTGATGCAAGAGAGGGTGTCATCAATGCTAGTGATTGTCCAGCACTTCATAGTCTTATGAAGTGAATTATGATAGGGTCTGATTCCTTTTATGACTTCAGTAGTCAGCATCAGCTATATCTGTCTTGTGAACATAATGACCAAACATTCAACAGAGAGTTGAGTATTGGAAAATATGGAAGACCATGTCCATGGCCTCATTATAAGTCCAGGCAAACTGGAAATGACAGCCTTAAGGCGTGCCCATGTTGGCATCTGACCCAAAGAGTAATCCTCCAGCTCTGATTTAGAGCTCTTCCATGTGACTAGTCTTGCAACTGCTCTATCTTTTTGAGCTTTTGAATTTACACCCATGAGGGCCAGTACATGGACATTATCGATTTGCTGCACCTCCTCCAAGTATGTGTTACTGCTGAGATTGAAAACCTACAGGAAAAAAATCCCTGTTATTTGAGAACATTTCTATATTTGAGAAGAGCAAGGGATTTTATGGATATAGAAGTTATAGATGATAGGGTGGATGTAGTTGACCGCAGCATGTGGTTCAGCACGCCCAGTTAGAATTCCAAGGTTTGGAGGATTCTTCTTGACAATATATATTTGGGTCCTCTGAATCTGCATATTTTTCATTAGATGAGCTCAAACCAGATCTTGGAATGGGATCCATAGTATTAGATCAGATCGCAAATATTCAATAGCCTGCATTTCAGCTATTTCAGAGTAATTGAGCTTCAGTGCCAATGATTACTGACCCTGCTTTGTATATTGTCCAACATGATTCTAGCTTGCATGTCTGCTGACCTGATACTCATCTCTGACACCAATAAGTGTTACGTTGACTGTGGGTCGGCGGTGTGCGAACTAGGATAGGTCTTCTCAGCGACGACTCGAGTGAGTCTACTGAAGCTGAGCGTGGTCTAGCCTTGACGGAACGTCAAGGATTCCTCCGGCGATCTCGGTAAGACGGCGCTCGTCGAGATGCAGGGCTAGCGGATACGTGCTAAGTCGTATGGGGGCGACTTAGAAGTGCGGTCTCACACAAGGAAGCAGTTAAGCTTAGATGAGCAAGTTCTGGGGATGAACCTAGTAGATTAAAGTGAAGTTAATCTACAACAATGTATTTACTCTTATAGTGTTAACTATAGGTTATTCTAGCTCAGTCTGTAATCTATAGTATATCGGTAATCTAAGATAACCAGACATGAGGAGAGATAGCATACATGAGGCTTAGCCTCTGATCAAGCATGCTGCGCCAAGGGCAGCTGCGCATAGGTACAGGGAAGCGCCAAGCGCGCTCCGGATCTTCATGAAGCGACATGCTGTATACATGCACTGATCTAGGGTGTCCATGAGGCGTACAGCCTCCATGGAACAGGTACAAGGCCGTCTAGGCCAGGGGCGGGGTCATAGCGCCAGGCGGGGTCATAGCGGTCCAGACCGCTGTCTTTCTAGGCGCAGGCGGCGCACCGCCGCGCGGGGAGTCTAGCAGAGCGGGGGCAGGCGTAGGGAGAGCTGGGGCTCTAGTAGGTGTTACAGATCCCTGTAACAATAAGTCTTCTCCTTGCAGCCATCAACCACTTTTATTATATCAAGCATTCAGCCATGTAGGATGGGGGATAGTTTGTATGTATTGCTATAGGAAGCAAAGCTTGCTTGGTTGTGTTTGTTCAGATGGACTCATAGTACAGGTTGTAGGTGCTCCTGAATGCAATTGTGTGTCTGCTGAGATCTCTCCTATTGCATCTCTGCCTGAAGTGCACCATATCTGGAGAGCATGTCGTGGTGATGCATCTCACCACACTTGTATCCACCTGCACCAAATAATATCTCTAATGCATCTAATCTCCATAAACTGATATTGGAACTTCTGGAGAGTGAGGTGTAAATGAGATGCTGATGTCTACCAGTAACTCTCCATGTCTCCTATTCATCATATATTTCCAGTTAAGGTCGGGAAGATTGTGAAGCAGAGCCTCTTCTGGTCCTGAGAATTGCCCTCTCTGTTCATCCTTCATAAGAAGCTTGATTCCCTTTCTCTCTAGAATGAAGAATAATAATCCATACATGCTGAGCTCTCCCTCTCCATCACGTATACAAGCTTCCATATGGTCCTACACATTTCCAAAGTCATCATCAGAGAGAGGTATTGTCTTTGGAGGTCCTTATCCACCTTTGCATCCATCTCTACCTCTTGCCTTGTATCTTGCCTCCTTCAAAGTGTGCTTAAGGTAAGGAGCCCAGCTGACGTCAGTGTAGTCTCCTATGGATGGCAGCAGCACTCAATCCCAAAATATATCCAACACCTTCTTTGGCATTAATATTATTTTATGACCATTCACCAGATAATAGTATATCATTCTAGGGAAGGCAATATAAAGATTGAGGATTGAGGAAGCAGATGATATGCACCCAATGCAGGTGTGAGAGATCACAGACATGGGGAATCTTTTTGATAGCCATTCCATTCGCTCACCAGGAGAATTAGCATCTTCTTCAGACTGTGGAATTATGATATCGATGTATGCATAGTTGTACTTGAAAATACCAGGTTTGGTTTGAAATGACAGAGTGACATAAATCCCTACAGACCCTCTGCATCGGAAAACCTTTGTCGTCCAAATGATACTGTCGATGTCCAGTGAGGTCTCTATCTCATCCTCCGAAAACTTTATTGCATCTCTTTCAAGGTCGACATACATTGCAGGTCCATCACCATATCTATGGCTTGTGCGGCCACGGACAAAGGAATTATGTCCGAACCTGCATTCCTTGTACAGGGGGGGATCATATTGCGCAGATTCTATTAGTTCAGAAGCAGAGAGGATTTTCACATCTGTAACATGCGTGTGCTGTGTGTCTTGAGATGGTCCGAGACGTGCAAGGCTGTATGCACCTGTCACTCGATCTGGAATTTGATTTGAAGCATCATAGGAGTTTGTCGTTCCAATAGGCATGATGTGGTCCATGGTTGCTATGGGGTCGCATTGATAGAATATATGAAATGAGCTAGGTGTGATGCGATATCCATGATCGACCCAATCCACCCAAGCAGAAGAGAGCTGGATTGCCCCAGCCTGGAATGTTGTTGTCGGATTTATGTCCCTCTGTGCTTTCAACATCTCAATAGTAGGTCCATCCCAATACTCATCGAATGTGGGATCATCGTGAAGCCACCTTCTACCTGAATACGCAACCAGAGGAAGTGGTGCAATAGGACGTGGAAATCGTTTGTTGCTTCCAAGATTCCAGTTTTTTACTTTTCTACGAGGTGCTGATGCGGCAACAGAGCGTTGCGAGTCATCTGTATTATCGCAATTGTGTGGAATTTCTATCTCCAGTTCCAGGTGAGTTCCAGTTGCGCGAGGGACAATGTGATTGCGGTTCCTGGATCCAATCAGCTGTTTGTGGTCTTTGAATAGCTTTGCAAGAGTTTTCTTTCTCTCTTGCGATAGGGCTACGCCAAGGCTATCCTCATTATCGCTCAATTCAGCTTCTAAATCCTCCACATCAAGTCTTGTCTCGTCTTGATCCTCAGAGCCAGGTGAGGTGCGTTTACCATCCTGTGATAGTACAGGACGCTGACATATGGAGCAGGTGGCACTGACGACAGTCAAGGTACGGAGGAGCTTCAGACATTCAGCCTGATGACGTCCATTCTGAATGTCATTGATGGTATCCTCGTCTGGAAATTCATCATCGGTCCAATGGTGTCGTTGGCTGTCTAGCAGCATGAGATAATCGCTGCAGCTGAGCTTGATACGACCTGCTATAACACGCAAGATGTGAATTCTCAATCTGTGACCGCATTGGACTTCAAATGTTGGCAAGCCTCCGCTTTCATCTAATCCTGATGCGAGACATTGCTCTAGCACGGAGCATGCTATTGGACCACAGTCCACTCCATTTTGCGTCCAATCCCTGGGTATCACAGATATTTCAGTGACATCTTCCATCCTCCAGCCATGAAGGGATGCAATTCTTCTCCAATATTCCGGTCCTTGCCAATCCTCCCAGTTGTATGGATCAATCGTGTCGCCTTCCATTGCAGAGTCGGAAATATAGCGACCAAGGACGTGTGCTGTGGATCGCTGATAGTCGAAAATTACAGCAAAAAAATGATCAGAATGATGGACTATAAATCCAACAGGGACGATTAGACCTTCCCCCTCAGAAGGAACAAAATAATTCCTTCTGAAGAGATCCACTTCTTCTTTTGTGATTTCATTCACCCTCGCTGTATATAGGTCCACATATCTCATGCTTGATTTTCCCAGATCATCATACTAGACATGAGACAAATAAAATTTTGATATGGTTGTGACAAGCCACTCATTTGTTGCAAGTGTTTTCCAGTTGTGCAATATGGATGTCCAGAATAGTGGTTGGGCCATTGTGTAAGCTATAATAGGAAAGAATGAGTGTTTTCCATTGCATAAATATCATTCTGAACTCACAAGAAATTTCCTCAGCAGAAAGGTCAGATATTGCATTATTGTATCCTTGGAAACCATTTTCTTCAATTTTTTTGCCTATGCCAATAATAAAGTAAATGCAAGACAAGGTTAAATGCAAGGACTCACGCTGTGTAATTGATTTCTTAGCTGGTCGTCCGCGTGGCCGACGTGGCTTCTTTTCCATTGAATGATCCATCTGTTGTGCATCCCCTCCATTTTTGATGTCCAGCGCATGTGCACTGATATCTTGATTCGTATTCAGGCAATCATCTGCTATATTATTCATAATAAAGGATCCCTTTGGATTCCAATCCAGGATTCCAGACGTCATTATCTTCTGTATTATCTCAGTCACATCTGATTGTACATCCCTGGGTGCATTCCACCGCTGATCTTGGTCTTGTACCGTGCTGCCTGGTATTATATCCAGTGAAGTATGGTGCATTTCATCGATGTTTGGCCGGGACAGCTCAGGGATTGGGCTGATTGTGGCACGGATGAGTCGTCTATTTGGATTTAAGATCTGCCCATCTGGTGCTTCAGCTGGCAATGTAGCTAATGCTGGCTTTCCTGTACCACATTATTGTTATTAAATTTGCATTTAAATTGGGGTCAATCATGAGTACTGACGATGCTGTCTCACTCGCTTTCTTGGCCTGCCTCTCTTTGGCTTGTGCTGTTGGACCTCAATATTCCCTATCTTCCAACATCTTGCATGTTTCTTCGGCTGCAAACCTTTCTCCACCATTTGAATTGTTATTTGATACTGACCTCATGTAGCACGTTCATATGGAAGGCTAGTAGAACCTAACACTTTGGAAGGACCAGTGATATCATATTGGTATAATAAGGTGGCTGAGATATATCTAAGGTCTGGTACACAGGTACAGGAACATTTGGTCCATTCAAACATTAACCTGCTCTCGCTGACTTCAATTTTCTATTATAGGAGGTATGGCTCGAAATACAGTGATATTATAGACAGGTAGACTTGAAAGATGAGGACATAGAGTAAGTTCTTACATGTGTATTTATATAATTCTGATGAATGAATATTTGAATGTAGTCTTGCAGCTTGTGTGGGTGAATACAAGCTCTTTCTCAGTGGTCATAAATCTGTAGTCAATATGTACTGTGTAGAGGGTAAATATCTTGATATTTCTGCACAGTTAAATAATTTCATTGACATTTGTGGACCATTGTTGAACATATGTGTACGCAGATTCTATTTTTTTCTTTTCTTTGTTCTCAATCTCATTAAATATGTAGAACTCACAGACAGCCACTAATTGTGGATGCAATCAATGTAATCCTACATTTTCCTTCTTTTGACTCTGGTGATAACTTAATAATGACATCTTTAGCAGGTTTTGAACCCATGCAGACAGATTTAGATTCTATTGTATTAACTGCTCAGCTAAGACCAGTTAGATGCACCCTCAATGGACCCATTCACAAGTGAATCCTTAAGGCATATTTATCTGCATTCTGTTAGTTCTTTTAATAATATGATTGCTGTGATTGATTTTTTTTATTCTACTTTTATCACAAAAGATGTCAGACTTCTTTTGGGCCTTTACTTCAAGACCTATTTATCCAGCAATTGCTTCAAAAATGTGCTGATGGCAGACCACCACAGTGGGCTGATGATGTAATGTTAGAACTGACAAAATGCAGATCAATGTACCTTGAGGATTCACTCCTGACTGAATTCATTGGGAGTGCATCCAACTGGTCTTAGCTAAGCAGTTAATGCGACAGAATCTAAATCTGTCTGTGTGGTTCAAAACCTGCTGAAGATAAAATTGCAAGTGATCATCAGAGTCAAAATCTGTTTCATTTGGACCACATAGGTTTGAAACCTGCCAATGATAATATTTTTATTTTATGAAAATGCACCTTGGCAGTTTCAAACCCATTGAATGCTGCATTTTTTCTATTAGAACATGTCTTGAATATTTGATTATAGACAGTCTCTCAGACACTGATCTTCATCAGTCTTAGTTGAGTTGTCACCAGAGTCAAAATCTGTTTCTCTTGGACCATGTAGGTTTAAAACCTGCCAACAATAACATTTTCTTTCTATGAAATCACATCTTAACATTTCCTCATGGATAGTTTTCTCAAAAACTCATTTAAAAAATACATATTATTAAGTTGGATATGATAGAGAGTGACTTGGACAATATTCAACAGTTGATGTGGATCATAAAGCAAGCTGCTATAAGGCTAGCAGTAGAACATGGTTTCATACACTAGCTTTAAATTTTTTTTGGTTGTTCTTGCAAGAACATCAGCAAACTATTGATTTCGTCACAGGTCTCACAAACCACACAAGGTGCCACAAGACACCACAGGTCTCACAAACTTCACAGACATATAATAAAATATCACATCACCAATGCTAATAATGTCTATAGATAATACAAACCAATATAAATATGTGAATTTTAGCAAGTATCCCTATCTTTTGCTAATCATAATCTGACTAAGCTTGTACAATTTGTACAAGCTGTACAAAGACTTACTGAAATTCCAAGTTTTCTAATCTTATTCCAGTCTCTACTATCCTTAATCTACTATATACTGTTGTAATATAGTTGTGATATGTGCTATTTGACTTGATTGAACCTCTTATAAATACTAAAATTGTGATATCTCTTGATCCTGTGGACCAAATTTGATGAATGTTGGTTCATATTAAAGCCCTGATTTTACTTCATAACTGGTGATATAAAGTGAATAAAGTGTTTGGAAAGCAGATGAGATATAGATATATATTAATCTCTATTATACAAAATCTATTGGCTCTGAGTGAAATAGGACATGTAGATATATTAAATAAAGCAGTTTATCATTCAATTACAATTATATCAAGCCACTATACTAGAATTTATGTAGCAGTAAATAAAATGGTGGTGTTGTGGTGTAATATTTGAGTAGACTGACTTAATGGAATTTCGCATTTTGTCATGTAACATTGGTATATATATTCATTATTGTTAGTTATACAAATGATCTTGTGGCCTAGTGGTAACAATGCTGTACTTATAATTGCTTAATGTTGGGTTCAATTTCTGCCAGTTGCACATTATAATATGTGAAATTGATCATGTGATGTTACTGTAACACACCTTAGTGACAATTCTTTTAGCATTTGTGCTTTGAAATCCACAAGCTTTACAGGCTGTACAAGCCTGCAAAGGAGGGACTTCCTTGTGGGTCTGTACAAGCCTGTACAGGCTTGTACAGTTGTGTACAAGACCCCCCTAGTTTGCTGATGAAAGTCATAATGCTACCAGAAAATTGAGGCCTTCTGATTTA
>NW_024541961.1:0-9208 GCF_016758755.1 Suillus discolor
CTTCAAGCGAGCATCGTTGGCAGCGCGTTCAGCCTGGATCATCTCCATCATCTCCTTGTGAGCCTGCGCCTGTGCAGCTTCACTAGCAGCGCGTTCGGCTTGCAACGTCGCCATCATTTCCTGATAAGCCTGCGCCTGTGCGGCTTGCTGAGCTTCCATCGCTTTCTGCTGCGATTCTTGATTCGCCTGGGCAATTTCAACGTCCCTGCGAGCCTTCTCAGCCTCTGCTTCTGCACGTTGGCGTGCTTCTATCTCGACGAGGGATGGGTTGGGCTTCTCTGGCCAAAATTGACTGAACCAGGCTCCCATCCTCGATATGATGCAGAATGGTTGGACCTGTCAATCGTCATGTCGCATAATGGCTTCTATCTCTCCAGTTGAGAAAACTTACTGAGATGTATAGGCTTCAAGTGCTATAGGTTCACACCGGATCACAACGAAGAACAGAAGTAAAACTGCTTTGAGGGGTTTCTAATCAGCCCCTATCTCAACATGGGCAAAACTCCGATCAAGGAAGTTGGATATGGGAGGGTGTCACATTAGAAGTCTTGAAATACCTTTCGTGCTGTAGATCTAGGTTCATACCAGAAATTTCAATCGCGGACCCCTTGTAATTGTAAATATGCGTGTATTCAGTAGGATGCGAACTTAAGCCAGTCAGCAAGAACATTTGTAAAAATGTCAGCCACAGAGGAAAAAAACTATTGCCATCGACTGCGAGTCTGGTCAAGATCGAACACGAGCGATATGATCATCTCATGAACGAAGTATCAGTAATTAAAGAGCCCAGGAAGAACTGTATTGTCACCAACTACTTCTCCTGCATAGGCACCCTTCAGCATCACGGCATGCTCGCCTGGTCTGGGCTTCTCTAATCAGGTCGCTCAACAACTCAATCTCGTCGATGGTGACCTGCCTCGGCCGATTGTCCTTAACGACACCGAGCATACGATCCTTCGAAACGATATAAACCCTTTGGTCGGGCAGATTGGCATTCTTTAGGTTTTCTTTCACGCTCTGGCGCGTCTGCTGAATGAACTGCTGCCGTGCAGCCTGGTAAAGCTTCTTCTCCTGGTCCTCGCTCTCATCGTCATCGCTGTCGTACCCCATGTCCCTCATGATGTTACGGATGTGCTGGTCTGCTTTAGAGCGCACGATATACGTGGGGATCTTGAAACGCTTGCAGTTGGTGAGGATGGCGATGTCGGTCATGGTGAACCGATTGTCGAACACGATGATGATGCAGTCAAAGATGTAAAATCCTTGGGCGTTGAAGTACTGCCAGTCTGGGATTTTGAGCGTGCCTGCGCCTGGGATATCGTACCAGACATATGGGTATTCCGCGTTGGGGCTGGCGTATCTGGCCATGGCTAGCGTTGTCTCGGTGACACCAGTGGCAGCAGATCCGGCGTCCTTATTACGCAAACCGCGGAAGGCATTGATAAGAGATGATTTCCCTCCTCCTGCCACCCCGGCTACTGCGAAGTGGAAAAGATCTTCGCGATATTGAACTTTCCGCTTGGCGGCGCTAACTTCTGCAGGCGTGGGAGTCACCACAGGTTGAATGCCTATTACTAATACTAACTCGCGTTGAGCCTTCTCCTTGGCAGCATTGGCCGCCTTTACTTGCTCTTCTGCCACTTTCTTCGACTCGTTGGCCGCCTCCTGTGCGGCAGTCGCCTTCGCCTTCTCCTCATGAGCAGCCTCCTGTAGTTTCTTGGCCTGCTCCTGGGCAGCTTGAGCGTCTCGTTTGGCTTGTTCTTGGACAGCGGCAGTTCGCTTACGCTCCTGCTCTGCTTCCGCTGCTCTCTGCTTTGCTTCTTCGCTGGCGGTACGAGCAGCGGCTTCCGCAAATAAGCGAGCTTCGTTGGAGGCACGTTCGGCCTGGACTACGGCCATCATTTCTTTATGGACCTGATCCTGTGAGGCTGCTGCGGCTTGCAAGAAGGCTTGCTGAGCTTCCAAAGCCTTTTGCTGCAATTCTTGGTTCGACTCAATGAGCTCAGCAATCTGTGCTCTGGCACCCGCACATTCGGCCTGGACCATCGCCATCATTTCCTTGTGGGCCTGATCCTGTGAGGCTGCAGCGGCTTGCAGGGCGGTCTGCTGAGCCTCCAAAGCCTTCTGTTGTGATTCTTGATTCGACTCGATGTGCTCAGCAATCTGTGCTCTGGCAGCCGCACATTCGGCCTGGACCATCGCCATCATTTCCTTGTGGGCCTGATCCTGTGAGGCCGCGGCGGCTTGCAAGGCGGCCTGCTGAAACTCCAAAGCCTTTTGCTGCAATTCTTGATTTGACTTGATGAGCTCGACAATCTGTGCTCTGGAAGCAGCAGCATCCTGTCGGGCTTGCTCAGCAGCTCCCTCTGCTTTCTGACGCACTTCTATATCAGCAAGGGGTGGACTGGACGCTTCTGGCCAACTCTGACTGAATAGACTTCTCATCTCTGAGTTTGCTCAAGAATGGTATGCCTGGACCTGTCAATGATAACGTCGCATAGGCTAATGCTGCCATCTCTCGGATTGAGAAACTTACAGGTATGCGTATGCTGTGGAAAGAACAATCAGCTAACAGCGCTGTTCAGAGTCAGTCCTGTGGATTTTCAGGATAAGAACGAACACCCGGTCATAAACGATGAAATGTCTGCCTGGAGGCATTTTATATTGCACTGCATACGACATGCGGCGAGGTGCTGGCGAGGTGCTGTTCTATATCCATCATAGGAATGGCTGAAGGATGGAGGCAACGAGGTAGGGATCTAGAATTCCAATGATATTATGTAATGACAAACATTTTGTTCTGGTCCTTCACCAGAACACAATTCGCCCTCATAAGCAGCAGCTATGAAAATGAGTTACCAGACCATGGATGATATATCATACACTCAACTGAGTTGAAATTAGAAGATCTCATCCTCCCCTCGAGCTCCATGATATAAAAACGAATTACAATATTTCAATTATTTGATAATATTACTAATTGTTCAGTTAAAACTTCGAAGTACGTAAACGTTCAAACTACTTTTGCCACACGCTTGCATGGATTTGAATGCATACCAAGTCATTGACTGTTTGATCATCGTGGCAGTATGAACAATATGAACAACACCTTCCATCCGTCATGCGTTCTCCCTTCTTGCGATTGAGCGCAGAGCCCTCGCAACTTACACTTACTAGCACTATGATGTATTTGATCATCATGACATTCATGGAATGGAACAAGGCGCGCAATTGTACTTCTGACGTTGCAGATAGGGCCTCGTGCACACTTCCCTTACAGCCTGCCTCATCTGTTTGGCTATCGAACAATGATAAACTTCTGAAAGGTGTGCACAATAGCATTAGCGAGCAGGCTGCTGCACGAAATCGTTCACCGATATTCATCTTAATATATTGTCGATCTTCTTCAGTGTACTAGTAATCATTCCAGAGGTGCGATATCCTCCTGTATTATGTGCAGCACATCGACACGCAGCTCACGTATGGCTCGCTCGCAGAATGACTCGTGGCCTCTTCGTGTTCACGGGCAGTGACTATTCGAAGTGCTATAATACCTTGCCGATGCAAGGGACTGGAATCTCGTCCACTCCTGTGCCGAATGTTAGGGTGCTACCCGCCCAATCCCTCTTCACACCATTTTTCCAGTTTATTTAAGGTATGATACAAGGTACCATCAAACTCAGCAGCACGGTTCTTTACGTTTGGCTGCAGGCATCGTGTAAATGTACAGGTAACAGAAAATCAGGGAAAAACTTGGTTGTCTGCATTGGTGCGCGGTTTAAACTGTTTCAGCTACCAATTATTCAACTCTGTAGATGGAACATCGAACACCAGAGACGACGTACGTTGCGCATGCCTTTGCGATGATTGGTGATGTCAGGATATCCGCACCTAGACCAGTCATGTCTTCGAACTATATGACAATATCGTCAAGGATGATCAAAAACAGATAGCATACTACGCTAGTGGTGTGGGAACGTATGTCAGGCCCGAAGGTTTTGTGCTCGTGGAGCGGATTTTGAAGAAATTGGACCTGGCCATTGCTCAGTGGGTGCACTACATTCGACGCTTCACGGCTCGCAGTAACAGTATTGAAGTAGTATCAGGCGAAACATATTGACAGCGTATGAATGGCTCTCAGATAGATACCATGATGGTGATAAGATCTTTTTGTTTGGTACGTCTCATGGATGTTGCATCAAGTACGCGGCTACACTAAAGATGAGGTCAGGATTTTCAAGGGGTGCATATCAAGTCCGTGCTTTGGCGGGAATGATCCACGAAGTACCTATCAGTTTTAAGCAATTATCCTTGTTGTTCATTATTGTTTTGATAGGTGGGGCTTATCACACCTGGAAACGAAGGGCAGATACCAAGGTGAGTACATTCGGTGATCATTCTCGAACACTCAGCTGATTTTCCCAGTGCCTTCCAGTATTACTGTTCTATCAATAGCGGGAAGTCCAAGGATATTAATAGTGCGAAGGAGTTCAAAACGCGATTCTCCAGAAGCGTAGCCATACATTTCATCGGTGTATGGTGAGGGTTATACATCAGCGCGATCGTACCAGCATTCCTGACGAACCTTCCAGGGACACCGTTGCATCTGTTGGTGTCAGGAAGACGCAGAATTTTCCATCCACTGATACATGCGATCACGTTTGCTACTTCCGTCAGGCACTTGCGCTAGATGAGCGCCGAGTGAGATTTCTACCTGAGTATGTCTATGGGGGTATGCGTTCAGACTGGCATAAATACCAAGTGTCGGCGCCACCTCCCACAGACGAAGGTCGTATCAAGGAGGTTTGGTTTGCGGGTAGTCATTCTGATGTGTACGTGTCCCCTGCATCGGATGGCACTCATTTAATAATTTGTTTTTAGCGGTGGTGCACGTTGGAAGAAGAAGAGTTACCCCAATGATTTCCGGAACATCCCTCTACTGTGGATGTGCGAAGAAGCTCGCGAGGCGGGGCTTCTGCTCAATCCCCGCGAGGTAGCTTCCAGATATGAAGATGAATCATTTCTGAAACCTGAAGTTACCGATCCTTCAAATCTTGCGTGGTGGCTGCTTGAGATATTGCCTATTGGACATCTTTGCTTCCACTCCAACACACTTAAAACGCTGTAAGTGGTAAGTTTCATCGAATTGATTATCCACTGAGTACTTGCAGACCGCACCTTGGACGAGGGCGTATCATCATGCCCGGACAAAAGATCCACGAGTCAGTTCTTTTTCGTCCCAACTACCGACCTAAAGCGCATTTTGGATGAATGTCCAGCAATGGCCTGAAGCGGTGCAGTGGTATACAGCATCCGCCGAGGAGCGTTTATCACAACTTGATTTTGCCTTGGAATTGCTTTCTTTCAAAGGATCGACTTCTGAAGCTCTCGTCTGTTGTGTTTTTGACAAACATATGCTTGATAATATGTATTCATTCGGTGAGACCCTAGAAGACTGTGACCTGCTGATCTGATAATGGTAGATCCCAGAGCTCGCAATCAAATTAGGCAAGGCGAATGCGCCAGAGACCATACTCAATATCGAGGACAAACTTATCGCAGGTACTAAACGTGCAAAAGACAGTGGGGAGGGATGGTCTCTAGTAGATTCTGAGAAGAACGGAGATGCTGATAAGGCCAAAGAGGAACGCAATATCCGTCTCGTGCGCCTCGATGCATTCATCACGTACTGCGAACGCGGTATGTCGAGTCTTTTGATCCGAGTCACTGTCTTCAAATTCTCAAAAATGCGCAGTCAAGAGCAAAGACATAATTATCAAATGCATCCTAGACGACCTGTTCCAATTTTGTTTCTTTTGGATTTCAACTTGTGTCCTATGGAGAGTATCACTCTACGCGGGACTAAACACAATCTAGTCGACCCCGTAGGAGTGTTCCTCAAGTTGCTGGGCACATCCAACGACATAGAACATCCATCCCCGATTCGTTTACAAAATATACAGTATGGCTACAACCTTTTTATCGCATATACGAACACAAATATGAGCGCTGAGCTTCGCTACACTAGAAATCGATTACCTCTCATCCAAAATACTACTCCTCAAACCACAAGCTAGAAATTCATGATGTCCATCCCATCGTTGACTCGTTTACACTGTCCGACTGCTACAATTATCGTCTGGTACAAAGAAATGTACATTCCTATCGATGAAAATGCAATTTCAGGCCTTTCGTGTGGCACGTAGCACTAACGTAGAACGACGCCTTGACGGCAACCATGCGAAGATGCAAACGCGACCTTCATCGAGTACTGAAGCACTTGTGATGTCGCCACGCCGCTGCACGCCGACATGCCGTACATCTTACTTTCATCAAGACCACGATTGAAGAGGAGGAGACGAGTACATCGCTTGGGAGTCGGAGTCAGCGGAGAAGGTCGGTTAATTGGTTACGAGCAGTATTGTGAACAGATCATGGATATGTCAAAAATGAAGATACGAACAACACCAGCGCGGAGAAAGAAATACATCACTGACTGCGAGTCGGCAGCCAAGATCGGTCACAAGCGATAAGACATGACGAGAACAGAGAAATGTCAACAAGAGCCCGAAAGACATATAGGAGGAACTTTATCATCACCGACTACTTCTCCTTCACAGCAGTCGCTGCTTCAGCATCACGGCGTGCTCGCCTGGTCTGAGCTTCTCGCGATTAAGTCGTTCAACAACTCAATTTCGTCGATGACCTTCTTCGGCCGCTTTTCCTTCATGACGCCGAGCATAGGTTCGTTCGAAAACGATGTAGACCCTCTGGTCAGGCATGTTGGCATTCTCCAGGTTCTCTCTCACGCTCTGGCGCGTCTGCTGAATGAACTGCTGTCGTGCAGCCTGGTAAAGCTTCTTCTTTCTGGTCCTCGCTCTCATCGTCATCGCTGTCGTACCCCATGTCCTTCATGATGTACGAATGTGCTGGTCTGCTTTAGGAACGCACGATATACGTGGGGATCTTGAAACGCTTGCAGTTGGTGAGGATGGCAATGTCGGTCATGGTGAACCGATTGTCGAACAGCACGATGATGCAGTCAAAGACGTAAAGTCCTTGGGCGTTGAAGTACTGCAGTCTGGGATTTTGAGCGTGCCTGCGCCTGGGATATCGTACCAGACATATGGGTATTCCGCGTTGGGGCTGGCGTATCTGGCCATGGCTAGCGTTGTCTCGGTGACACCAGTGGCAGCAGATCCGGCGTCCTTATTACGCAAACCGCGGAAGGCATTGATAAGAGATGATTTCCCTCCTCCTGCCACCCCGGCTACTGCGAAGTGGAAAAGATCTTCGCGATATTGAACTTTCCTTGGCGGCGCTAACTTCTGCAGGCGTGGGAGTCACCACAGGTTGAATGCCTTCTTTCAACTTGCGTTCAGCCTCCTCCTTGGCAGAATTGGCTACCTTCACTTGCTCTTCTGCCACTTTCTTCGACTTGTTGGCCGCCTCCTGTGCGGCAGTCGCCTTCTTCTTCTCCTCATTAGCAGCCTCCTGTAGTTTCTTGGCCTGCTCCTGGGCAGCCTGAGCGTCTCGTTTGGCTTGTTCTTGTACAGCGGCAGTTCGCTTACGCTCCTGCTCTGCTTCCGCTGCTCTCTGCTTTGCTTCTTCGCTGGCGGTACGAGCAGCGGCTTCCGCAAGTAAACGAGCTTCGTTGGAGGCACGTTCGGCCTGGACCATGGCCATCATCTCCTTATGGGTCTGAGCCTGTGAGTCTGCCGCGGCTCGCAAGGAGGCCTGCTGAGCCTCCATAAACTTTTGCTGCGAATCTTGATTCGACTTGATGAGCTCAGCGATCTGTGCTCTGGCAGCCGCAGCATCCTCTCGGGCTTGAGCAGCAGCTTCCTCTGCTCTCTGGCGCGCTTCTATATCGACGAGGGACGGACTGGGCGCTTCTGGTGCATCCCGACTGAATAGACCTCCCATCTCTGAGTGTGCTCAAGAATGATAATATGTGGACCTGTCAATAGTCACATCGTATGATGCTCCCATCTCTTGGACTGAGAAAACTTACTGGTATACGTATGCTTTGGAAAGAACTAACAGCGCAGCGCTGTTCAGAGTCAGTCCTGTGGATAAGAACGAAGAACCGATCTTGAACTATAACATATAATGTCTACCTTGAGGCGTTTTATATTGTCTATTCGTACCGCGTGCAGACCAAGAAACCGACTGAATGCGGCCAAGCGCTGATCATAAGTCACGCAGGGCTGTGGGCTATTCCACATCCATAGGATTGCGCCGTGAAGTGTGACTTGGAGGTGACGAAATCATGGATCAAGGGAGAACGTTCTGTGCATGTCCTTCCATTTTTGTGCTCGAATGAATCTTCGTAGACCGCATGTTTGATCTTCATGGAACTAGCATCAGAACTGCAGTCGTGGTTATGGTTAAAGTTGGGAATGGCTTACCAAATCGTTGTGCAATGTACTCACTAATTGAGTTCATCGATAACCGTGACCTAGAGCCTGGCGCTGTCAGGCAAGTCAAATTGAGCAAGAATTCGAACGACTCACTGCCCTTGATCATCGCCACCGCCTGGAAAACCCATACTGCATCCACAAGCTGTGCGCGCATGCTGGAAGGTCCTGTGACACTGCCATCGGTCAAGCTCTGAGCCAAAGGATGCAGTCCTAGTTGGAACTGATCAAATATGATAATTGCGGTCCAAGAATACAGCTGGACCGCTTTAAACAAGATACTGTACGTAGGTGTAGCATAATACAAAAATAACAAATTACAACGCATTCCAGTCCTGCAACAAATACATCAATAATACATAGCCTGAATCCCGACGTTCTTGTCTGTTTCCAAATCAGACACTTGAAATAATCATTCCTCCACACCGCCCATGTACATGAACTCCTTGAACCTTAATCGAAGTTCCTTGTTCTTCGCAAGCCTCGTGGCAAGATCCAACCACGATGGGATGGTCAAGTCATTCAACTCGTAAGGCGTGTACTCTGACTCCACACACCAGGCTCGCGAAGTTCTTCTGGGAGAAGTTGAAGAGGAATATATATTGGTGATCCGTGATATTCTGTGTTTGCTCATCGGGGTGCAAGCTTGAAAGAGGGAAGGTCATGTACTCGAGTTCGAACTCTGGATCATGGGTCTGATCGAACTCTTCCAGTCTTGGCATGTAAAACTGTAAATAACATGTGTTATTTTAGGGAGCTACTCGTGGGGTATGTGCGCACCTGTGCGA
>NW_024541962.1:0-9152 GCF_016758755.1 Suillus discolor
GGTGCCTGCCAGGCCTGTGCCTACTGCCGAAGTTAGAGAGTCACCAGCCATGTACGATATATATCACAGTACAGTTTGAATGAGCCGAGACGGACTACAACTTACAAGAGAGGATCCTCGGCTTGTCTCGCACGGGTCGGAACTTACAAAATAAGTAGATAGAAAAGGTGAGCATCGCAATATATTATATTCACCGTAATGAATAAGTTGCGTTAAGTGAAGCCCGCAAACGACTGTGGGAAGTTATTGCGATTTTTAGGTAATATGTTTGCAATAGAATTTTTTCAAAACAAACCAGGTCGGAGAAGCTGTGTGGAGCCAAAAGTGTGCAGGTAATGAATGCATTACACAGTACACTATCCATCATCGTTAATGCAATACAAGAGTCTTTTAACTACCGTGTATTAATGCATTATAATGACAGGATCGGCTGGTGTTCCATCACTCGAAGTGATGCGAATGCAACCATCGCGTTGTGCCTCCGACATGTCGACAAAAAACTCTCCGCTGATGATTTGTTCCGTCAGAATCGCGCAAGGATGGGTGAAGGGGTCGTATTGGGGAAACTGGGGTTGGAGGGTACCGCTGAGTAGGGACCCATGTGTTTTACTACAGGCTCCACGTCAAATCTGTCCTCTCGCGTTGGATAATTGGCGCCTCATGGCGTTCAGGGAGGCTAAAGGAAGGGGCTCAGCTGCACATAGTATTTGTCCCATCACTGAGCGAATCTCGCTAGCACAGTCAAACGCAGTTGGACAGGGGTGACTGTATCAATGGTCATGATATCTGTTAAAATGAGGTGATACATCTGGGGTTCTTCCTGGCCGGATCATGTGACACTACAATCGTTGTAGCACTCGATCCGAGATAGCCCAAAATATGCCCCTCTGATGTATCTGCAGGCGAGTGCCGCCCACTCAAAAAGTCCATCAGCTTTCTCAGTGAGGACTGCAGACTCTCTGTACTGAAAATCCAATCCCTTCAACTCATTGGATACGTAAGCACAGATGTCACGCTCCGTGAGTGCTGTTGGAATATCATCCATCGATATCTGTCCAATATGCCCAACACCATGAAACTTGTCGTTGATGTCACGGAGCGGACGAGAGGTGACGATGAAGCAGACGTTGTCTGGGAGGTCTGTGATTTTGGGAACAGTGGGGTTGTGATGTTTGCCAGCCAGAATACATAGGAGGTCTTTCCGTATCTCTGCTCCACCGCTCTCGTCCAGTGCATCGATTATGATCACGATGGGTCCCATAGTTAACCCAGATGTCTTTCTCAGTGGTTCGATGATAAGATCCTGCCACTGCTTGGTGATATCCGCTGCATTATTGCGCAAATTGAAGTTCGCGTTCTGAACTGCATCTGCTAATGCCCGCCTCATCTCCCGATCACGGTCAGCCAGGTGGCATGCGATTGTGTAAAAGATCTTTTCATGGCGAGGGTCTGCTTCTCGCAGGCGGTCAAAACAGTAGCATGAAACAAGCCCTCCCACATTATGGACCCATTTAGCAATGGTGTGGGCGATAGCTGATTTCCCCTTGCCTGCGGGGCCAGATAGCCACAGCACACGTGGAACGTGGTCCTCAGTGCTGTTGACCCCATCCATGATCTGGGAGAGGATTTCCGTACGCGTCCCTTCAAGGCATTCTTTCCTGGGATCCAGTCCCACGTCCTCTGCATAGATCATGCGGTTGAGGTGGAGTATTTCTCCTGAAAAGGTATGATTATATGTCAAAAAACAAGCACGTCCGAACGCTTACCCGTATGGTGGATGTGTATAGAGACGTTGCGAGCCACTTGGTCCCGGAGGTTTGCATGAGTGCATCTAACACGTCACTGTACTGTTGGATCGCATCAGTCATTTCTGAGACGATGTTCTTTCCGAGTCTATTCCCTGTTATAACAGCAGAAACTAAAGACGGTGCAAAATGCGACAGCCTGTTAACTCACAAAAGCTCTTGGTTTCTGAATAATATTTGATAAATTGAGAGCACTCAAGGGTCTGCCGGGATATCTGTCCAAGGGTGATGCGCATCAAAGAGATTTGTCCAAGAATCTGGTCTTGTGTTATAAAGTAGTAAACTTGAGACAACTTCTAGAGAAGTTCGAGTACCGCTGCGTCGCGATCTGCTTGAGCTAGAATAATCTGCACGAATGATCACTGAGCGATGTAAGATACGAAGAGACAAAAAGAAACCATACTTCAGCCGCACGAGACAACACGCCCAGTGCCATCTTTGCATATGAATGTACCTGTGGAACAAAATTAGTTCGGTTCTGATTGAGAAGGGGGCCCATACATCCGCGAGCTTTTCGATAACAGCATCAAATGTTTTGAGGGGTTAGAGATATGTGTCCGGAAAATTGTTTGCAATATCGAGATCCTCTTGTGCATTCTTAACAGCAGACGCCGCAGTTACCGCAGGTCCCAAAAGCAAATATATGTGCTCTGTAGCATCTTGTGCATGCTGAGGTAGCGATTGGGATATCAGCCTCCACTTTGCACCAGAGGGAGCAACCTGAACCTGCGCGATCACCAAAATTTAGAGAGAGCACAGAGAGTAAAAGGCAAGTATGAGAACTTGCCTCGATATTCGGGGTTGATAAACGTTCATCACTTGGTGGAGCAGGGCTAAGACTGTGGGAATCTTTCGAGCGCTTGTTGCAATCTTAGTCGTGTTCCAGATGCTCATTACGCATGTTCGGGGACTCACCATCCTTAACTTTTTCGCATCCTCCTTAAGCTTCTTCAGAAACACACAGATTCTGCCACGGGGTCGATGCTAGACCAAGAATATGTCAATGTCAGTGTTCAAGCTCAAGTTTAGAGTGGAGTGAACCAAGTGATCCTCATAACCACATACCGAGCTTCCAGAAGCTGTTGCTTGACTGGATGGGTGGGTTTCTTGAGTCGAATCTTTTGATGAGTTGCCTTTCTGCCGAGTCATTGTGAATTGTGAATAAATAATAGTTGAAGCAAAGAAATGGGACTCAGGAGGACTCGGTCCTACGCATGTGAGTATATGCTACTCGCTGATTGGACATCCGACACGCCGATCTGTCTTGGGCTCGTACTATATACCTATTACCGTCACGTCGAATCTAACTCTCATCCACGTTCCGTCGAACCGTCTGAGTTTCTAGTGTCCTACCCTCTGGGTAGCTTCCATTTCCCTGCTGTGTTATTATTTCAGTCCGATGCTAACAACCTCCTGCTGTGCCGCGTCGGACTCGTAAGTCAGTGATCTCGCCTGTCAATGTACTTTCTTCCCGCTACCTTTGCAAACTCCTTCCTTCCCTCCTCTCGCACGGACACAGCTTCTTTCTGACATTTGTGATTCCTTGGATATACGTTCTTCTCTTACTTCCTTCTCACTCGACTCGACGGTCTCTTTGCAGTTCCCTGCTATATTGCCCCTACCTCCTAGCTGATCTCCCTCACTGGGCGCCAGTATTCACGGACGTTCACACACAGATCCGTCAACGTCAACGGCTGCCATCATATTTCCAACTTACATATTTTTCAGTCTTGACTACACACCAACAAATCATCTGCTACCGCTAGTGGTCCTACAACCTTCAAAGCCCACTTATAAACCGCTCGTCATTGCCGCCCATTTTTTATGTTTGTCATGCCTTGGGTCAACTGGGATGCCTCGTTCATTTTCACACTGTAGTCCAGGTCTCACATCCATTTGTACACCATGATGCCGATGATAACTTGATTCGTGAAGATTATGTTCCTCATCCATCCAATTCCCAACCGTTAGCCACATGGCAGCTCATGGCTAGAGAAGACGAGGACATTCCGTGGGCATTGCTCGTCTCATACATCAGATATGCCGTTACAATATCTCTAGCGTCTTGATCATGTCCAGAATAGAAGAAAGGTCTTTAACTTGCGCAGTGATATCATGATCTGACGCGATCCTCTTGTATTCTCCGCCACGCTGCTGCGCTAGCAAAAATGCTCCAAAAGGCTGTTCAAGGCGAGCAGTCAACCGTAAAGCTCGATCACTCAGTTCCGGATCAACCGAATCCTGTGCTTCGGAGAACCCATCAAAGGAGTTCTGTAACGGAGACCCGGGCGCAGACCAATAATCTTCTTCGCTCTGCATGTCGTTATCAACGTCAAGCAGCTCTGCCAAGCCAGACGGCTCCGCAAAGTCAGGAAGCTCCAGGAGATACCGATTCCACGGACGAACAAGCAAGAACGTCTGCATAGTGGGTCGTGCTGATAAGAACTGAGTCAACTTATCCTTCGTGGTGATCAGCAGATCACGAAGCCCGTCGGCCTTGACTTCATATATCTCCTGGTCCTGAGCGCGACTCCGTTTGACTGCTGTGACGCGGAATGCGATGCAAGGCAGATGCAGCCTGCAGTTTGCGAAACGAGGCGCTTTCAGGTCGTCAAGTAGGGTGTAAATTGACATTGCGAAATCCACACCCGCGACATCTCGGGGCGACGAGATGGACGCTTGAATGTCATCTTCTGATAGAGATGGCAGGGTGTATGGTGGAGCTTTGTATGAAGTGATGTCGGCCGGCAGACAGCTATTGAATTCGGATGATTGCCCCACCCAGTCCAGGGCACTGATGTCGCCCGACTGAGCTACTACCTCCTGTAAAAGCCTCCCAAGCGCCTTTTGCCTTTTCTCTCCATAAATGACAGGTAGGTTGACGCCGAAGATACCAAACAATGAGTATGCGATGTCTTCCTGCCACGTGGTGACACGCGCCGACACCCATTGGAGTTTCACCCGGGCGTCTCTCATCCCTGGACGGAAGGCAACAAGGGACCGTGCATCTATACCCGTCGCACGTCCCATCTCCTGCATGATCGCAAGGGAATCCTTATGGTTGGGAGAACGATCATCGAGATATAGTGACCAATCCTTCTGATAAAACAGAACAAATTTTGGAGCCAAGAATTCTTGAACTGTCCATCCTCGTGTATTCCAAGCGCTACTTGCGAGTGCCCCAGGCTGTGACGAAGGCGGAACATCCGACAGGTAGATGATGGTAAGTGCCGAGTGGCGATACCAGATAAACATGGAGTTGACCGATTGTTGGACCTCAACATTGTTGGTCTGGTCGATGCAACAGGTATCGATCCATGTCCAGCGATACCCCATATCACGAGCAGTTTTACAGAATGACTGCAACTTTGGGATCCCGCCGACTGGATCCAAGTCGTACACCACCTTGTTCTGGATGTCATGCAGCGATGGCTCCGCCCCTTCCCACCTATGCGATAGCATGACATAACGGAAATACATCGCCACCACGTCTCGAATGCGCTCCATTTGAAGGTCTGCATGTTTCATTGTGGATGACAAAAGTTCTTTGTACTCTGCGCTCATTCTGAAGGCATTGATCTGTACCTCGCGATTGCACAAGCGCCCAGTGGAGGTGTTGATTAGACGATGCGGGGCGTCTTCGAGCTGAGCTTTAATCCTGTGTTCGATAGCACCTTCTGCTTCGGATGGACTAGCATACTGTCGACGCAAGTCTGGACAAGGAGTCAACCATGTTTGATGGATGTGCTATTTGGGACGTACTTGTCGCTTCCGTGTCGGGAGCATCTTCCAACTTGGAGAGCATGATTTTGAACGCCTCGATGGCTTCGTCGTATCGATGTGCGCCATGAAGTACCTCATGCTTCAACTGATATCCAAAGTAAGATGAGGGGTTGAGTTCGATGACCTGCGCATCATGAAGATGAGCGTCGAATACGAAACAGTAGCTGTCATCACACCTTTTCCGCGTCAAGGAGTGCATCGTCCCATAGCATTTTTCCCAACCTTGCTTTACTGCGGTTTGCAAAGATTGTACCGGTTGCCAAATCAAGGTGGATTGCTGCAGAGTAAAGCTCGATAGCCCTGTCGTAATCACCCGCAGCGAGGGCATCATCTCCAACGGCAGCAAGGCCAGTTGCTCCGCTAGTAGGATAGAGCATGCTGCAATCTTGTTTGAAAGCTAAGTGGCATGAGGTTGAGAATTATATCCGATTGAAATCACGAAGACTTGCCAGTGGACCAATCAATGCAGCGTGCTTTCGTAGCCTCATCGGCCCTATCCATCATGTACCGATATGCTTCGATGGCTTCTGGAAGTCTACCTGCCCGAAGGAGCACATTGCACTGATTCTGATGTGCAGTTTGCCACAAGGACTTGAGGTCCCACCCGAATAACTAGAGAAAGTACAATCGGGCGTGAAAAAATGTTGAGTTGCATTGCAATCAACCTACCACCACGAAGATGTCATATCTAAAATGGATGGCCGACATAGATGAGAAATCGATAATGTTGACGGCAGCAGTGAAGTGGTCAGCCGCTTCGTTGTGACGTGCGCCATCTAATGCACTCATTCCCAATTGGACATGTAGATAAGCCTGAAGTGCGAGATTCGCAAAATCAGCATCGACGCACGAATCTGGAGTTGACTGTGTCAGGAGCACTCACCTCCACGATGCCACAGGCAAGAGAATTTGGATTGGGACGCGTAATGGCTAGCTCTTGAACCCGCATAATTGCCTCGTCACGTTGATTTGCATTGAAAATCACAATGGCCTGACAGCTGTTGTGTAAGTAGCGAGTACGTGAGACACAATCAACATACCTTGATCAAAAGTAGAAGACGAGTTTTATTCAAGTCTGCGTCCACGTACATGAACGCGATATCAAACGCTTTCATCGCATCTTCAAACTGTCGTTTTCCACAGAGGGCGATGCCCTTGGAGATACAGCCCATCAAGGATGGTTGAATGCTGATGCTCTATATCACCATATAGATTGGTCTGCGTCGAAAAGGTCACGACGGAACGGTGCGACTCACTTTTCAGTGCATCATAAAGTGCGCGATCCCAGTCTGAATTTCTTGCCTTGACAAACGAGCGATTCGCGTAAGAATTGTAGTCGTTGGCATCATCGTTGATCTCTTGGGTAAGTAGCCGGTCAGCAGTAGGCAAGTCCCCAGTTACGCATGCATTGCGTGCTGTCGTGTTGATGGCGAGGATCTGAATCACGCATGGTTAGATTGCGTGGTAAGAACGAAGGCCAGAAACAAGCCTCGCAATCAGACTGTTGAGCCTTGGGATTAAGATTGAGGATCAACAGGCAATGAGACGAGCAAAGAATGGGAACTCACATTATCTGCTACTTGTTCCTCCAAAGTGTCTTTCCGTGATGCGGCATCCTTGTAGAAAATGAGATAAAGAAGGGACGGAAAATGAACAGAATCTCACATCTGATGCCTGGTCCTCAAGAATGTCCTCCACCAAAGGTACTGCCCACTTTGAGATTATCGCATCTTTTCCTCCACTCAGGATGTACTTGCCATCCTTGGAGAAGGCGACACAATACACCTCATCAGAGTGCTTGAATATGGCGATAGGTTCGTCGATCCGAAAGCCGCCAAAGGCGAACCTGGTTGTCTCTAGATGCAGACGCGAGAAGGGTGCCGGTAGGGTTCAAGGCAATCATGAAGACAAAGTTAGTATGGCCCTTGCAAGGTTCACCGACCTGCTGCCAAGTCGATGAATCCCAGATCCGTATGGTGGGATCACTCGCAGAACCAGCTGAGACAAGCTGTTTGCCATCGGGCGTCCATGCAAGTGTAGTATTCCATGGTCCATTGAACGCAGAGTGGTGACCCTGGAACTTCGCGACGCGTTCTCTCTTCTGTGGATTCCATATTTGAATATCATTCTGGGTTGCGATGGCAAGATATTCACCAGACGGCGAATACCGAGCACAGCGGACATCAGACCCACAATTGATTGGATCTCCTTCCACCAACCATGTTTTCGTGTTCCAGAGCTCCACTGTGGTGTCCCATGAGCCACTCGCCAGGAATGTGCTGTCTGGGGAGAAATCAAGCGACCCTATCGCTTTGGAGTGGACTTTGATAGGCTGTGTGAGGGATTCGCCATCTTTGTTCCAGACTATGACCTCTCCATCATTATTACCACTTGCGATCCATTCCCCATCTTTTGATACTGCAAGTTCTCGTATGCCGGAGCGATTCCCTTCTATTATCATCAATGCAACACCGGTTTCCAAGTCCCACAGACGAAGCTTCTTGTCGTACGAGGCTGTCACCATACGGCGTCTATCGGGGAAGGCTGCAACTCCAAAGATACTATCTCTATGACCTTTAAATATTTGAGTAGTCGTGGTGATTCGAATGGGGGGCTTTTCTGCCTCTGCCATTCTGCTCGAGGTAGATGGTATTGAGCACAACTTGCTGGAGAGGTTGTGGGTGTCTTGGTCTAAATTTGAAAGGTGCGTGTACCGGGCCTTTTTGTGCTTCTTCACAGCCTCAACCTGCTTTGTGTATCACAACTGTGTATCCCAGGCTATGATGTCATATTGATAGGCCGAGTAGCCTCAAGCTTGCTCATGCAGTGATGTGGCAAGCAACGGATCTGCTATCATAACTTCAATGTCGGTGCAATCACACATCTGATTACGACCTCAAGACAATTTATGAGTTTAATGCCTCGATGCTGAAGAGGGTTGGAAAGCCACACGAACCTTGTTATAGGTCTAGCACTGTCATTCCATCGTGCTCTCCTCGCAAGCGCTACTCATGACCACACCGTTAACCTCTGGGCCTTCGAGTCCTGCCAGCTCTTTGATGTCCAACATCCTCGCAGCATTCTGACTCACGCCATTTGGTTTACACGACGGTCTGGACCAAGATTGGTATGCGTGATACTCCATCCGACAGCATTTTTCCCGTACAAAAAGATCCCAACATATAATGCATATCACGCGCACAGATCTATTCCTGAAGCGCTAACATGGCACGAGCTATAATAATTAATGATAGGCCTATGTTCGAGTGTAGTACTTGTGTTGGCATCCTTGACGTCATATATAGTATATTTGATGACATGAATCAATCTAGATCGATCTGAACGTCAAAAGCACTCGGCGAATAAAATGATCTGGCTACCACGACACACCGAGGTCAATCTCATCGAGATATCATCGCATCTCGAATATAGTCGTCCCAAGCCTTAAAGCTTAATTGTCAAATCTGTTGAGTCGAGTCAGCAGCAACACGCACTTGCATGGTTCCTTCCTGCCAGACTGTGCCTTCATGATAGTCTTGACATCTTGCCTGATGACCTTCTTCA
>NW_024541963.1:0-9138 GCF_016758755.1 Suillus discolor
GGACTTGATCCATCAATGTCAAAGTTTCGCGTGCGGCGTCAATAACTGTGAGCATTTGAGCGAGCATTGAAGGGAGATACCAGTGCTGTAGATAGGGATCCGCACGGGTAAACCTGCGGGTGTCCTGAGGTCAACCCGTACCCGTATCCGCCAAGGGTACATACCCATGAATGTTATACCCATGGGTATGCAAGCATGTACTACCTCCACCCAAACCCAACAGCCCATCAGTGCTTAGCGCACATGCCCAACACACGTCAGCGAATGCTGACGTGGCCTGAACATGTGCGAACGGCACCCAAAGGGCGCTAGAATATTAATGGGAGAAGGAGTGGCTGCGGCGAGGTGGGCCGAGATGGGGGGTCGTATTGTGAATGAGGAGTGGTTCAGAGTGCCTCGAATGAGATGTCGAGGTCGAGGTATGGGAGGGACACTGCGCAGTGCGCATAAGTGGGAAGGATAGATCTACAAAATATTAGTATATATAAGACAATTTAAATCACTCACCTAAAACTTCTGTTAGAATGAAGGAAACACTGTTAGAAAATCAAGTATTGAAAACATACCTAAGTTACACAGACAGTTAAAGTGCTGACGCGCAGGGTGGGGTTTAGCGCGTAAGACTGGTAAATGGGCCGCAACAATAATTGTATCATTGTTTACTTTCATTGGCTCAGTTTCTTCCTCTATGATCGCGCCTGCTACTAGCAAAGTAACGTCTGCCTTCAAAATTAATGACGGAGCTATATTAGCACTCACAACACCCACGTATGTGCTTCCATATGGTTATTATGGTAGGCCAATTTGGTGGATGCTGGATATCACACTGATCTACCAAACTACTTACCAGGGACTAAACTCGTAACCGGTCTGTATATGCGTCAATTTGAGATGGTGAGAATGTATTGACATAGTGCACGAGGTCCTGAGAGTACAAAATCGACATACAAAGAATATGATCCATCGCCGTTTCATTGGTCGATCTCGGAGTAGGCGAAGCGAGGAGTTTGAAATTTAGCAGATGCCGGTATGCCGCTTTGGGTAACATTACAACGCAAACTCTTTCGTTCGTACCGTAAAAAGTACAGTATCCTCTCAAATACAACAGTACATCGCGCCGGAGCACTAATCATTGATTAGGACAATCAAAATGATTCCATTTCATGCATCATACCCATCCGTGATGATGTATCAGCAGCCTGAACCTTTGGCTTGAATGATCAATCCTTCCAGCCTCGACGAGGAAGGAAACATGGTTGAAACTTAACACAGCGTATAGTTTGAGCGAGAGCAGACGCATAACTTGTGCTATATGATCGGAACTACCTCCAGCACGACCGGCACCTATCAAATTTCAAACTCTTCGCTTCGCCCTGCCACGCCACTCCGAGATCGACCAGCCTGGCTACACCACTCGAGTATCGGTGGTAGTATACGCCAGGCTGGTCACGAGCCTAACCAGGGACGGGATCTTTGTTTCTGGATCCATTTACGGACGGTCACGCGTTTTGCAATTGGCAAATCTATGGTACATCGGTATGTGACCTTTACAAGTCAACCCATCATCTCACCCCCATTCTTAAAATGTTAGTATGGAATCTTGCCTGTGGATTCGCACAGTCAGAATCCCAGCTTCTCGCCTTCCGATTTTTACTAGCCTCGGAAGCAGCGCGCCCATGTTGGTAAGGTTGTATTTTTTAACTAGAAAATATTGTTTCTGAATAACTTCCCTCTTCAGATTGGCGGCGGCTTTCTTTGGGGCTGCTGGCGGTTTCTGGCGGTTAAATGAACGAGGGAAAGCTGTTACATTTACACCTTAGCACCGTTATTGGGTCCCGTCCTGGGACTTATCATAGGCGCCTGGTTAGTAGTCATCTCAAGTTTAATGTCACTATCTGAATTGTGACCAGGATCGCTGAATGCTCGACCTGGAGATGGGTGGTACGCGATGCTTTTGCCAACTGAGGACAGTTCTCATTTCTCTGAGTTTTGGTCTATGTTGCAGCTATTTCAATCATCAGAGTGTTTTCATTTCAAGAGAGTGTGTAATTGACTGGTCGTGATCTGCCGATCCTCGTGAATCGTGTTCAGCCTATGCACCCCTCTTATTAGAAAGGAAGGTAAGCTTCCAATATGGTGTTCGATCGTAGGCTGGAACTTCTGAAGCCCATACTAATTGGATTGCCCCAGATATTGTTAGTTTGATCTTCCCGGTATTGCTTTTCGATAACGATTTCCACAGGGTATTGCGCTTGTAAGTAGGAGCAAGTATCATTTTGAGTTTCCAGTGTATCCAGGCATACATTGTTGATTGTTTTACGCTTCATGCTGCTTCCGGTACGTATTATCTCTTTCCCATTTCTCATCTCAAAATTTTCGCATTCAGCGCTGGCCGCTGTCTCCTGTTTGCGATCACTAGCAGCCTTTGTATTTCCCCTGTTTGCCCCAGTGATGTACACCGCGCTCGGGTTTGGGAAGGGCGATACTATTCTGGGGGTCGTAGCAATCGTCATAGGCTGTCCTGCGTACGTATTCGTTCTTCTTCCTTCCATTGTCACCCTTCATGATGGTGATACAGACCCTGTATATTTTGGTATTACGGGGAGCAGATACGGAACAGCAGTCGATATGAGCGGCGATAGCGCTAGACAAACGAGCAGCGACCGAAGTAAGGCATGGATCGCGATAACTCACGAATTATGAATCCTGCCAGCAGCGATACGGTATTCTTGTTCTTGTTGGCCACAAATAATACAGGGAAAACTCCGCTCTTAACCTCTCCGTTCCTAATTCCAAGTCATATGAGGTTGCAACTGTAACAAACGTAAGAAGGATCATCACACATGAGATACACCAGTGTGCGGCATGCTCGATTTAGCGATTTCGACTGGTAGCATATGGCTGTTGTTGCTAAGGTCTGTCGACGGGGGCTCGAGTTTCTTGTCCCGCGAAAGCATAAATAGGATTCACCGACCAATCATATCTAGGGTATAGGCGCAACACAGACCGGCGGAAAAAGCCTGGCGAAACTCTCATGCGCCTTCAGGAGAAATTCTGCATGAGACATGCAATGCTCAATTAGTCTGGCGTGAATGTGAACTGCAGGCATCGTTGTGGAGGCAGTGGGAAGAATTGTGACTTGCGTACCACTCAAGATTTTGAATACATGTTGTGGGGCGTTGACTGTACACCAGTGATTCGAGTTTCCCTCATTTTGAAGTGCGGAGTGGAATTAGCTCCAGTAGTTTAAAGGTACAAACATGACTGGAGTGGGACAGAAATCAGATCGATACAAACGACTTGCGATACAGAGGACAGATCAACAAAAAAGGACGACAAATTGGCGTTGGTTCTATGCTCCGAACACGCCGTTCACTAAATGCTCTCTCCACGCACTCCCTACACCGGATCCGGGAAATATGTCGCTCGACAGAACCTTACGCTGAATGACGACGCTCGGAACGACGCTGAAAGCACGTAATCGGCCACTTTCGATAAGCCAACTGAAAGCTTGATCAAGAGCTCGAGAATACGCGAACGGTGGGTGGCGAAGATGCTGCAGAAGACGCCGAGCACCGGACAGGGAAAGTGCGTAAGCATGAGTACAACGTGGAGAGTAAGATGGGTGTATGTGTGATCGTGTTGGCAGGTCATATAACTGAGACGATGGAAGTGCGGAGTAGAAGGATTCATTTGACCAGCAGTGACCTGAGGAACACAATACAGCATCCATTGCGAACAACGTAGCACTGGCGCTTACCCAGAAAAACCATGTCCCAGCCATGTGGAAGAGAGGGCCAGATATGACGCATTCTTATCTCGATGTCCCTTTCCATGTCGATATCGTCTTCCAAGAAAACCGCGACATCCTCAGGAGTGGTATTCACTCTACCGATGAACTGGCGAATAGCAGAGACATGGGAATACCAGCATGAGATCTTTGGCGCAGTGAGGATCATCCAGTCCGGAAGGCTAGGGTTGAAAGGCGGTACAGAGTTATCTTGAGTCGCACATGTGACATTTGGATGGTGCGAAACACTAAGAGAGGACAAGGTGGTATGTCTGCTATTTTGAGTGTCCGCAGAGGTCCAGAGGTCGGAACCAGAAGCTCCAAAGTACTCTGTGGAAGAAGCAATGGCGTTGATATCAGCGGGCCAACGAAAGATCGATTCCAAGTCGTCCAAGGGTCCTTTGGAGGGCTGCAGCGAACGCTGAGAGACGATCTGCTCGAAAATATGACTAATGGTGATATCTGAAGGGTCAAGTGCATCAACAACCGTCCAACTGATTTCTTTGGATGCTTGCAAATGTCCCATCTGTTTTCGTCGGTCTTGTCGCCAGGGCAGAGATATGAGATATACCTCAGAAGCGATACCCAGCTGCGTCGATGAGGGGGATAATAACGTCGTGAAGTTCTTGGTAGAACATGAAACCTCGCTGTAATCTCCTTCTTTCCAATGCACACGAGAATGGACGAAGGATGGTAACGAGCTCAGTTGCGGAGACACGACTCGGAGCGCAAGGATCCACGACCATAAAACTAGAACAACACCCAGAACGAGGTATATATATCTCGCAATACCCACTCGAGACACGAAAAGGTTGGTAACCATGGTGATGGGGTAACGCACAAAGCCAACCGGTATTAGCAGACAGTCACGTGAGGGCGTGTGCAGAAAGTAGCAATTACGTAAGTAGCGTGTCCTGTTCCTGACCGCCGTCATACACCTCAGTACTGTCTCAGCTCTCCGAGCTTGCCAAAATAAACAGAAAAGTGTAGCATTTCTTTTGGCATGCATTCTGCACCAGTTCTCAGTCTCATCGCAATCGACGACCTCGCACAGACTCGTCTCAGGCTGGGCACATCACATGTGACAATATCATATTACGACGCCGAGAACTTCTTCGGTTCTTTGGACGTCCCCTGCTGTCACTTCGCCGTCCATCCTGCAGGGTTGAATTTGACGTTTATAATTGCCCAGCCTTGAAATTAACGACAACATATAGAATCGAGCAGCGCTTCACCTTCGACTATGCCATCTTAGTCCCACCGTGGGGTCCCGATGTCAATTTTTATCACTGTGTGAGTGACATCCTCAACTTTAAACTTCGTGCGCGTGGCTGCCAATTTTTGTGTCTCCCTAGCGGAAATTTTATTTTAGGTTCCCCATATAACCTTTGCATCTTCCCTGCCCGTCCCTTGCAGCCGTCCACTCGTTGTCTCCAACATTTTCCGGTGGATAGGGCACAGCCTGGACGCTCGGTCATCTATTTCATCCTAACCACCATCCTTTGGTGAAATATCTTGCGGCCATGTCATCCTACACCCCGCAGACAAATCTCTCCATGGAAAGATTTCGCCTTGATGGAATGATGTTCTTGTGTGTGTGCTACGGTATGTTCTCGGTTGACACGCGACGCCCCGGAAGTTGACTTATGTATCGCAATAGGCATATTTTTTATCCTTACAGTGCAAGCCTGGATTGCTCTCATGCAACGGCCTCGACACGGGGGGAAAATAGCAGATCATCGCCACGTACTTCTTTTCTACGTCTTTATCACGTTCGTATTGGGAACGATAAGCTTTGGTATGAACGCAAAGTATACGGAGATGATCTGGATTGATCTTCGTGATGCGCCTGGTGGTCCGCTCGCACTAATCGAGGACTACATGAGTTATCGTATCAACTTTATAGCGCTTGCCACGTGAGTGTCCTTGTCCATCCACCTCCGGGTCTCTAATATCGACGCCCCGTCTAGTGGTCACCTCCAGGAGTGGTTCATGCAAGCTCTGCTCGTGAGCCAATTAGTTCCCCAGATCGTCCGCTACAAGCCTCATGCTTAAAAATTTTAGCTCCATCGATGTTTTGTGATATGGAATTGGTCAAGATGGGTGGTAGTCCCAATGATCTTACTCTATGTTACTATGATCGGTACAATCTATCATTCACCAAGCGACACCCATCACTGACATCTTGCGCAGCATTCTCCATTGTCGTCCTGGTCGAGGCGGGCAGTGGTGTCACATTTTACAACATTGTCATGGAGCTTGCCTACCTCTGTATCGAAGTAGGGCTCACCGTGATCTATACCCTTCTCGTGATAAATCGCTTGTTCGTCATGCGAAGGCGTATGAGGCAGGTCATAGCCCAGTATGATTCAAGCACATACGATACCATCGCCCTCATGGTTGTCGAGTCCGCAGCGCTATACACTGTCTTCGCTATCGTTTTTATAGTTGCCTTCGCTATGTATTCTAACGGTCTCACCACTCTATGTTTCCTGTCCATCGGCAAAATACAGGTAAGCAAACAAATTCTGGTTAACTGCGTCTCTGATGCTAGCTATTCCAGGGCATTGCTCAATTGTTCATTATCATTCGTGTTGCACAGGGTCGGGCAGCCACAGACAAGTGGTCGACACGAGCTCCCGCAATAACTACAGCCATAGCATTCTCAGGGACTATATCCGACTGCACAGAGGGGACCGACAATGAACGAATAGGAAAGCCAGAGCAGACCGTTGTTCAGTTGTATGCTGATCCAGAGCAGGCGATAGAAGTCACTGTGTCTGCGGCGGCGTGACAATTGTTGATCTTTGATTTATGCAATTGGCTATCGAACGTCTTTGAAGCAGGGATAGCATGGGACAGATACCGGTATTCATTGCAGAAATGAGAAGATGACCAGTTTGCTCTATACTCCACAACATCGTGATCATACAGCTCGGACCAACCTCCAACTATCACAGATATAGTCCCCCTCAGCTCTGTGCACGCTCCGCCCTAGTATACATAGAGCTCACATGGTACACCGGGTAGATTGAGACATTCGCGCATGACTCATGAGCAGTATATAGCCTGTTATAGTAGATATGGTGTACTACTTATATATGGTTGGCATCCCGACTTGCCGTCCTTTTGGCCATCCTTATCCCTTCATGATACGCGCATTTCATCTCCGAAATTAGTGTATTCATGTGAAACTTGTTAGATAGGCTAAGGCAGCCTGGTTCGGGTGGATAACCGGTAGGTTACCGGTCAATGTAGCAGCCTTTGAATTCAACAAGACCAAACGACCATCATTTACCGAAGTAGTATTGCATCTGCTATCAACGCTGCTTGCGACACATCTCCCAGAGTGTTTGTTGCATAGCAATGGACTTGGATGAAACCGACTCACTGTCTCAGCTCTCTGACCAATTTCCTGGTTATGAAAAGTTCACCTCACATATCACGAGTGTCACATCAACCTTCGTCCTCCCATTCTTGTACATTACCGACCGCCGCAATCCACGCATCACAGCCTCACTGCTCAATCAGATTTTCCGCAACAGCGGAGACTGTTCTCCTACACATTTTGCGCACATAAATGCGACTGCTTGCTTTACAGCACGGTTGTTGTATGATACCGTACTCAACACACTCGCAAGATGGGAAGTGGCCTGGGAGAATGGGTGTCAAAATTGGCCTGGTGAGGATGGGAAAAGATACAACGACAGTATTGATAGCTTTTTACATGGACTCCGGAATCTACGCAATCAAATCCTGGGAAGGAAAGGCTAAAGGAAATGGTAGAACTGTAGATGAGGAACCGAACATGGTGCTCCTCATCGAGAGGGCTGAAAGGCTGAAGGACAACCTCCCGGACCTTATCGTTCCTCTCACACGTCTCGCAGAATTGGTGAGTGGTCTGATCTCATTTTTACCAAACCGTGCGTCTTACATCCAAAGGGCAAACATTGACTGACAATATGTGCTTGCAGTCACAGGTGAAGATAACGACCATCTTTCTATCCTCTGTGCGATGGGAGGATATCAAGCCACCTCTCGGCGCATCCCCAGATCCCTACTTCATCGATATTGGCCCTCCAAGCAAACAAGGTAAAGTATCCAATCATGTGTATCCGATAAGTATGATCTCAGGGTCATTGGCGTCTTTTCAGATACAATTGACAGCCTTCTTTTTGAATTCCGTTCTACGTCTACAACACAGCCAAGTGCAGGCACACAAGATAGGACATACCATCCATCACTGCTGCCATTGTATGAACAATATGTGGAACACGTCTACAACGTTTGCTCTCTCTACACAACCGATATCCAAGAACTGCAGTATATTGCTGCTGCACGATGGCCTGGGTTTGTTAAGCCTGTGCTACGGGAGCAAAGCGAAGTTAATGGGGACGGGGACCCAGATCCAGACGGAACACGTAATGAGCTGACACTCCCTGCTTCCGACGGCCGCATGAGACTGCTCAAGTTCTTCACCCCTTCTCTGACGGCGGCACTCGATGTACTGTATCCACGCTTGACCAATGCTGCGGACTGGGTGTTAGCCAACGACCCTGACATGCAAGCGTCAGAGGAGGCACAATGTCAAATAAACATGGAAGGGAGCATCATTGTCGACCACCTACCGCGGATGTCCAAGTTCATCTTACTCGCAGCGTTCCTGGCTTCGACGAATCCTGCCAAGAGTGACGTGCGAATGTTTGGTCGTGGAGCAGATAAACAGAAAAGGCGACGTCGGAAATCTGCCTCGCCAAAAAAGGTTGGAGCGCAGACAACTGTTGCAAAGGTATTTCCACGTTTATTTCACACTGTATGTAATTCAAAAGCGAATCAAAGATTACACAAAGACTACTTGGCCCTGTAGTATTTCCACTGGATAGACTTCTCGCAATTCTTGGTGCTCTCCTAGAGGAGAATGATGTCGAGAACCGGCCTCACGAACCTTGCTTTGAACTTCCAGGGGAGCACACCGACATGGAATTGGGGCGAGTGCATATTTACGCTGCCGTAAGTGCCACGCCTGATCCCGTGACAATCTCGTCTGACCCTACATTCCCAAGATTACTGAGCTTACGTCTATGCGTGCTCTGCATCGCACGACTGCTGTCGAGAAACTAGAGGGACCGCCTATGTATAAATGTGGGATTTCATTTGGGGTGGCCGGGGCACTTGCCAAGGACTTGCAAGTACCCCTGAACGATCTTATGTGGGATCCGGTGTAGTTTTTCGATAATATGGCCACTGCCACATTATTCGTATATATTATAATGTGTACCACACAAAGCATTTCTTGTGGGAGTCATCAGCCAACGGTGCGAATCCTGTATTGGTGGTTATCCGAACCT
>NW_024541964.1:0-9132 GCF_016758755.1 Suillus discolor
ATACTGCCGGATTACAAGTTTGGCTAGGCACCTTAAGAGGGCCTTACAAGGCATTTTAATGGGCCATTCTGAGGCACGGCGAGGCAAAACTCAATGTAAGATCATCAAAAGGGCCCTTATAAGTGTAAAATAATGGCATTAAAATATTATCTTACCCGTTAAAAGCCCTTATAAGGACACCCTCCAAATAGAGCATTAAAATGTCTTGCAAGGCCTTAAAACCCTGGGAACTTTTTTCTGGCAGGCAAAGATGGGAAAATAAATACATTCAATGATACTGTTATATATTTTGTAATTTTGTCAGAATCCTGCTCAAAGAATGTAGATCTTACTATGTACTTTATGTGGTGGTAGATTGTACTTTTAGTTTTTTTGAACTGCTCATAAATGTATTTTCAAAGTTATTCAAAATGCACAATTTATTAGGATGCAGCCTGAGGCCAGGAAGCCAAAGGAGGGCGTAGCCCTCCTTGGCTTCCTGTGACGAAGGAACAACACTCATTTTCCTCCCCTGAAGGAGCGCGTAGCGCTCCTTCGATTTTGTGCCGAAGGCACAACGGGCGTGAGCTCGTGTAGGGTTAGAGTTAGGACTTTGCAGCGGCAGCACTTGCAGCACAGTGGCCTTCCGCACCACGCAGTGCTCACGCCACGCTCCAGCAGGCTCAAACCTGGCTGCTTTTCTTTTTTTCCGTGTTTCCTCTCGTCGAAAATTTCGCGACCCTACTATAGGTGGACTCCCAAAATTTATTGGCCTGATTTCTATTTTCTAGGCTATCTTCGTTGGCTACCTGCAACACGATAGGCTCTGAGGGCCTGGATCCTTGACACGCATCCGCATGCAATGAAGACAAGTCCGGCGGGGAAGCTGGCCATGGGTAGAGGGCATCCAAAACACTCCTGCGCCGCCCTCTCAAGTTTACTCATGCAGGAAGTTTGCCGTTGCAAACTCTCGTCGGGTTCCTTGTCGCCCATCAGGGCAGGAAACCTGATAAGAGGAGGGAACTATCTGCTCACTCACCTTGATGTGAAGTAGACTGCCATGCATACTGGTTTTTTATCTTATCCCTGCACCTTGCTCACGCGGATGCCCACATATTCACTCATGTGAATGCCCGTACATTGCTCACGCGGACGCCCCCAATCTGCTATCTCTTCTTTCCAACACTGCTTCCTCACCTCGAAGCGTCGCTCTGAGGCTCCTACAATTTGGGATCCGAGGTTCACTTCGCTGCGTCGCTCTCACTGACGCCTGGGAATTGCAGCTCACCTCGGCTCTCTCTCGCACAGGTTGGGGCCGCCATCGGGGCTTCCACCCGAGAAGCTATCTGCTTCAATAAAGCAAGCATTTCCTTTGTGTACTTTCTCCATTTCACTTCTTCACCGACTCACGGATTTAACGCGCGCAGTCACTGGGGAAACGAGGAAATAATCGTATGCGAAAAGGGTAGGATTGGACACAAAGTGTAGTACAGAAATATAATCAAAATGTACCGGTCGAAGTACATAAAGCACAAGGTTGCATACTACCCAATAGCCTACCGCGAAACGGCGTACACAAGTGCGCGTTCATTCGGTTCCATCATCAGACGTCTTTTGCTTGCTATACTTGCTCCCCCTGCCTATTCGCCATCGTTCGTTGGCCACATCGACGTGATCAAGTCTCTTCCTCTCCAACAAAGGAATGTACCTTGCGTTGCGCTTGTACGTCCCTGCGCCGAGTGGCACACCAAGGACCGGTTCTCGACCCGAAGTCGAATGAGGAAGCGTGTGAGGTGTCAGTCCTGTCTGACTGAAAGGGAAGTATTGAGGTGGTGGAGAATGATATTGAGTGGCAGCTGTGAAGAAGTGCTCGTCTAGGACTGTGTGGATGAGGGAGCGTTGATGAATAGAATGGAGTTGATGATAGAGGTCTGAGCCGGCGCCGCTCTCTGTACCGTCGCCGTCGGTTTGCCATGTGACATCCGAATCTGCGTATGCACAATCCCAAAGCATGAGAGGAAGGGCGTCTGCCATCTGATACTCGGGTTTGCGATCTACCAGTGGCAACGGAGACTTTGTTGATGAATCTGATTCTGCATGAAAGACGTTCATAAGAGCTAGTATAATGGACGGTTGTTCAACTCCTGTTCCGACGAGGAAAAGGAGAGCCATGATATGTCGAACTTGATGGTATAGGAAAGCGGATCCTACGAGATCGAATACGTATACTCGATTATCGCCATCAGACTCTGGAGAGAGCGGATTGATCTGTGCGCGCATGACACAGCGGTGAAAGTTGGTGATTTGTTTTCCTGGATCAAGCTTGCACATATTGCGAAAGTCATGTTCGCCAACGAGATGGTTGGCAGCTGATTGCATTAGAGATACATCGAGTCCATGAGAGGTGAAGAAGTATTTGTAATGTCTGTGTTTACAGTTGAATCGAGCAGAAAAATCGGGGGAAATGGAAGACCATGCTAAGACGCGGATTGTTGGAGGGAGCAAGCGATTTAGTATGGATACGTAGCGGAGCTCGTGTTTTGTAGAAGACTGGAGTGAGGTGTTTTGGGGAGTGTCCTCCGTGGATACATCCTCAGACGGTGGTGATGATGTTACCTTGGAAGAAGTTTCGGTGGGGAGAGCACTTCGAACCCATAACGAAACTACCTGACCAGCAGCACTCACTCCTCGATCAGTCCTTCCACATTTCTCCCATCCACATCCATCCAAGCCGCCAGTTTCGTCGACGAGCCTTGCCTTTACAAAGGCTTTAAACAAGACGTCCTCGACCGTTGGAAGAGGCGTAGGACCGTTTTGATATGCCAGCCCATTATACTCCCACCCCGAGTAACAGAACTTGATAGCGATCTTCCGCTTCGGGTGGGATGAAAAATGAAATGGTTTTTTAGATGTTGGTGAATGAGTTGACTTGGGGTGCTTTTTTGCCTCCAGCTCTTTGAGACGTGCGATCAGCTCATCCTTTGACCAGGATTCGTAGTTTGGTGTCATGATGCGGAAATGTGTTTTGGATGGTAGAAAACGGTACGTGAATCCGAATCTTCCAAAACGCATGAGACTGCAGGTCAGCAAGCTCCACTGGTACGCAGAATTATGTCCGTCCGGGACTCCGGGCCGGGCCCTCGGGCCAGCTTATTATTTTCCTTGGAAGCCTCTGAATCAAATCCACCATGGTTCTGTCGTCCGCGCGCCGAATGCTCAGCGCTCAGCGCTCACCACTGGAATTTATCAAGCGTTCATGCGCTGGAACTCGCGGCATGTATTTGCTTTCCACCATCGTAATAGAAGCACATCCAGAGTCGAGTCAAATCGGGCTTCCACGAGATGCCTACATGATGCCATTGTTCGCGGTCACTACCAGCGCTCAGCATAGCATTTATGGGTCCAAGTTTGATGCAGTTTCATTGGGTCCTCGCCTTCCTCAACACTGTGCTGCCACGGTCATGGCCAAGTTACCACAGCACGTTCACTTGAAGTAGACTGACAAATGTTCGTTTGTCCACAGTGCAAAGGATTCGGAATCGAAGGGAGGGAAATGCTATATCGCCAGTTCTTGTGAATTCGCACTTCAACTATTACGTCGCCAGATACCACATCGGCACTGGCAGTCACTTGTCGGGCCTGGCCTCGTCGGTCTAACCCTAGTCCGATTGGTACATACCACGGGTCACAAGCTTCATATTGAATCCAGATCCCTCCACCATCCCGATTACTCCGGTACACTTGGCTCCTTCGAGACGTCATAACAATACGCGAGACATGACATAGATACCATACTGTTTGTTATTTCGCTAATGACGCGTGCTCACAGTGCTCCTCTGACAGATGATTCGTCTAGGTCCGTGTACCGTATCTGCAGCTAGTCGTTTCATCCACTGCACTTTGGTATCTCAGCTGCTGTCGGTGAACTTTCAAGGGACTTGCTAGTCGGGTGGCTGTGGATCGCATCCCCGATCGACGGATCAAAATTGGATCTACCCGGGTGCCACAAAGGCTTTCCAATGTGAAATCGATTTAATAAGTGGGTCACTTATGGTAATCTGCTCTGGGACGGCAACATTGGCATACTGACCAGTGGAACGGGCACGGACCGCAAGGGAACCAAGGCCAGACCTCTATAGCGGGAGGCTACGGGTCTATCTATCGAGGACAGACTACGGCACGCGCGAGGACCACCGACTACGAGCCAGGACACCTGCTACTGCACCCGGACCTGCCTAGGTCTGATGGGACGCCCCGCTCCACCAGAATTGACTATCATCCATTCCACTTGCCTGTTTGAAGGTTGCGACGACACAGCGCGTAACCAATCTATCTCTTCCACCACCACTGTAGCGGAATTTCACAAACCCAAGAGCTTAATGGAAACCTGGCGATTCCAGCCAACACTCGTGCCTCTTGTCGAGGTGGGGAACAGCGCCAGAGATCAGTCAAGTTAAAGCCATGAAAAGGCGACTTATCTGCAGAATTTTAGATCCAGACAATGTCACAATCAGTCTCTTGTAGTGTAGATGTCAGCATTTAGGTGATATGGAGAAAACGGCTTACCCTCAGCTCGTGTGATGGACTGAAGGAAGAGGCGTACTAGTATACTACTACGAATCGGTCATATATATGGTTTCGTTCATCTCCGGGGCCGACTCATTGTCGTACCGCGTTGCAACCCACGTGCCAGTGCGTGCGTCAGCGTAGATGGCCAAATAAAATATTCATTCAGTCAACACACTGGGATCCAGAAGACACGTAAACCAACTCCTCTTTGATCCAATATGAACACAGATCGGTTAGCGGTGACATTCTCTACCATTTCTTTGTGGCTCACTGTTCTTTAAGTATTTCAGCTCGTCTGAAAATTTCATGGTCCATGATATCATATGCTCCGGCCTGAGTATAACAGGGCGAATCCCATTCTGATTGCTCGGGGTATTCTGTGCGACCACAACACCAAGGTCACAGTGCACCCATGTAACTGGGATGGCTGCACAATGCATATTGCTGTAGAGCACAAGCAGGTCTTCAAACATCTCCAGCAACATCATGGTGTCAACACCACCAGCCCCGCGAGCGAGGACACGCAGCAGACTACCTGTCTTTAGACGGGTTGTCTCGGTGCCCACATGAAATCGGGGAACCTCCCACGTCATATATTATTATCACACCTTGGAATACGGTGGATTTGTTCTACATGCGGTGCTTCATTCTCGCGGGAGGATGCCTTTCGGAGACATGCTCTCGAAAGACCGGGCTGCCAGTATGCGAGAGCCGTTGTTAAGTACGGAGATGGATCACTGGTAATTGACAACAGTGTACTTGATGGGGGTTGGTCGGCCAGCCAAAAAGTCCGAGTCACGGTCATGTGAATCCCCTGACTTCTCTTACACTGATCTAGACCTCCGGCCTGTGTATTATCTTACAGTAGTATCCCTATCGTTTTGCGTTCCAACCTCAAGTATATGCATCTCCCTATAGCTCCTGTCCGTCATCAGTGATTATGAACTGTCTTGCCGTGTACTCCTACTTAGTTGATCTATAGCTCACGTACAGTCATCTCATTCAAAGGGCAGAGCGTCTAAAACAGCCGGCGGGAACGGCGGACTGATGGGAGCACGCTCTACATCAGGGCATTCGCGAACCTGAGATGCATCCGAGACACTGGGGGTCTCTAGTATAGGTTGTAATGTCCTACATAGAGTCTCACTCTGAAAAGGACAGAAATTGGACACACACAAAACCGTCTTCCAAGGCCTGAACTTGACGCCTACAGCTTAAGTCATTCCGCTTCGATATGGCAGTGCATTGAAAGAACAAAAGATGATAAAGCATAGGTTCGGCAGTACATGCGTCCACAGATCAAGATCCAATTAATGTAACAAAAATGAGCATACACGCACGGCGGTGCTGTCCTGTCCTCGGTAATGTGAATAATAAGCTGCGAGAATATCTGACGGGAAAATCATGGCCACGACAGGCGAAGGCGTTTGGCACGACTGTCATGGGGTTCGGATTCTCTGCAATCCTTTCGTTTTAAACGCTTCAAGTGGCGCAGTTTAGAATCTAACCGAGTAAACTGCTTTCCACAACAACCACATTTCGTTTTATCGCTCAAATGAACCGTGACGATGTGCCGCGATATGCTCTCCTTCTGCATATCCTTCCCGCAGCCGTCCCAATGGCACGATATCTTATCTTTGACACCGCCAGATTTAACACCGTGGTACAGTTGGAGGTGCTCCATCACTTCGGACCTGTCGACAGTCAGAACTGAGAGGCACCCGCCATCCCAGCGGCATCGGCATGATGTGCCATTCAATGACTTATAGCCACTCCTCTCCTCCGACCGCGACGGTGTAGGCGAATGAAGATCGGTTCCGTTACAAGAACTAGATAGATAAACATCGCCGGAGTTCTGCGCGTGATTTGTATGTCGCTGGATGATGGTTCGACATGATGATCTTGGGCGTGGTTGTTCGCCCACGGGAAAGAATCCCGAGATGAACTCTCGTTGGAAGATGATGTGTCAGGTGACTGCGGAAGAGTATAAGGACTCCACGTCTGGGAAAAAGGGTTATCCATAGAGGGAGTCATGGAAAGCTCTGGAGAGAAGCTATTGTAAAACTCGAGGTGAGGTTCCACGTTGAAGCTGCGACCTTCCAAATAGACAGGCCAATTAAGATCAGGTGCATCCATTCTGTTGTCTGGATCAAGAGTGGTGTTTGGAAGGGGTTGGCGAATGAGATCGGACTTCATGGGAGATGGACTGCTAAAGCCGGGAGACCCTGCGTCAAGTGGAAATGGCGCTTCCACAGTCCTCGTTATGTTGAGCGTGTTCAAAGTGGAATCGCCGCACGGTGTCCATTCATCGGCAATGACCGAGCCATGGTATTGAGTTTCTGAAAGGGACGACCTGCAAAGAACTCCTCAGTAAACATTTTCGCATAGACGGGCAGCCACACGAACTGGTGATGGATTGACTCGGGTACTTGGAACAGACGGCGTTGCGCTGTAGGATGGGAAGGGTAGGCGTTTGATTGTCTCCGTCCTTCATAAAGTTCACTGAAAAGACGTAGGGTCAAGTCGAGCGAAGACGGGACTGTGTTGGTCGACATTTTTATTGTGTCTCTGAAGTACGGATACCTGTCAATAGAGACTTTATATCTGTCCATGAGTGCAGGGGCTGAACTATTTGCGGCAAGCCGCAATTGCGCCGACATAACCGTCAGAATGACGATTCTGCCACTCGATCTGCCACTTTCATATTTTGCAGAGCTAAATGGCTATTGTCGCTAGGAGATACCACTGGAAAAGCATCATGATAGTGTGTGCCACAGACGCGTGTCGAGTTCCTTCCCAGCGGCGTTAGGAATCAATAGAATCACTTCGCGGAGCACTATAATAAGAAAAGGCACATTGTCAATACTATACATGTGTGTCCAAACAACGAGAAACGCGTGTGTTCTTCGAGGGGGCTGCTAGGCAGATACCTACCGTAGAAAACCATTGAGTTATCCACCTAGTTATTCTGAACAGCAGACTCCAAACCATCGGTGGCCACATACTAAATACATACAACTCGAGAGATATGAGTGTTGAGGTCATGAATTGAGTTCCGCACCTTGCCAAGTCGGGTACACCGGGAAGCTTGGCAAAATATGATGGCGACCCAGGCACAACGCCGTTATAATCAAATGAGATTCGACACCGATGCGTTTTGGAGTGAACAGCATTAGTTATTGCGGTACAATAAAATGAGATTCGACGCCGATGAGTAAACAAAACAAGCAACACGTTCGGAATGCACATAGCGGCGTTTGAAATCAGCTAAGCGAGGCGCAGGCGTCGTTGAAACACTTTTACATTTGCATACAAGACATGCCAATCATCCTTGGGAAATGAACGTTCATGAACATTAATGAATGGTGGCCACTCTGGTATCATGGGAAGGTCCCATATCGATATCTGCCCTGTCGACTGATCGTACATGGGCGCATATTTTCTGGGGTGTTGTGGTGATCGTATGCGCTTTCTTGCTGGTCCATGTTGGCATCAGTGTTTGCGACGTTGAGCACTCATACTGAGTTGTGTTATCTCACCCAGTCGTCATTTCAGCAGCTCGTACTCGATACAGTATGCCGAGTCCGAAATAAAATGGCTACTCAATAACCTATTTTATTTGTTGACTGTCATCATACTGACGAAATAAAATAGTAAGACAACGAGCCTGCACTTTGGCTAGACTGTTGTGTTGGTTCAAGTGACGGTGGTGATTCAAGTGCCCGTTTTAGACTGTACTTTTTGTGCAAGAGAGGTCTTAACAGAAGCACACTGAGGTATGGAATAGATAAATGCTATACAAAGTTTAGAGAACAGGAATATATGTATGACCACCGACCCATCGCTTCTCCAGAAAAGTCGGATGACGCGATAATGGGTGCTAAGACGTCCATTATTCAGGACACGGCCTGACACTCGAACAGCCGCGTGGATTATGGGCAGCTATGAGCAACATGGGGAAGGTCTGGCCGTGTCGCCGCACAAAGGAGAAAAAAAAAAAAACTCAAGGTGGTTTTTGTATGGGGACCGTGGAAATATTTAGGGCAGGTATTAACTTCGACTATACTCAAGTAACAAATTCCATAGCTAACGAGTAGACAAGACTCATGTCCTCCTCCCTAAAGACGCTAGTCCTACCGCTCCTACAGCCGCAGCATCATCAACGAACTCCACATATTTGAAGACATGTCCCTTCTTCGCCAATGCCTCACGTATCAACGCCCTATAATCCTCAATGCCAACTAAGCTCCCTCCAAAACATAACACGGCCTTATTTGCTTCCACTGCTCTTGGTTTCAAATTCGGATCCTCTCCAGGCTCACGGCAAAGCATTTGCGATATGATCGGCAAGTCCCTCAGCACAGACTTTAACACATTCAACGCGAAGGGGTCCTTGTCCTTGAACGCAGCTTCAAAAACGAGTGGAGCAAGCTGGCTTAACCGTTTCTCGCGCGCAACGAGGAGATACGATGGAACAGTGGCAGCTGCCTCTGCTGTACTCGGCTCGGGCAAGTGCACACCGGTAACACCTCTGGGGCATTCTCTACTTCGTGGATCCCAAATCTTTCAAGCACCTTCGCTTTG
>NW_024541965.1:0-9095 GCF_016758755.1 Suillus discolor
CGGATTCCCCACGTTGTATTCTTACCGTTGGTCCGTTCCAACGTTTCTCGGTCTCATTCCACATTCGACCATCCATCACTAATCCGGCTGTGTTGCCAACGCACCTATACCATTCCCGTATCCCCTTTACCCTTACCTACTGTGCGGTAGCCTTGCCCTTAACCCTCTCCACTTAGTATAAGTAGTCGGTCACCTTGTACTAGATTCTCTAACTTGAATCTACTCAATCTTCCCTGGAACATACTTCTCTCAGAAGCCCCCTCAGCTTCTGTCTCTAGTATCTTTTCTCAGTCGCTCATCGCGGCTGAGTCTATCCTCGATCGACCTCATCGTTCGGACAAGACTGTCCTTACCTTGAGTGACTTCTCCAAGACATCCGTCTACGAAGTCACGTGACACGCGCGTACTGTGATAGCTGCCGACATGACCGTCGCCAGTATCACTTGCCATACCGGACCCTTCCGGTTACGTCACGAACGTTAGCGGACGACGCCCCTCTTAGGGCTCCGCCTAACAGATCTATTTGAGTGCGTAACACCCGGATCAAACAAAGCACCATCATTCAATGGTGAAATGTCAGAGCTACTTGAGTTCATAGAAATGTTTGAGGATGTAGCGACATCTTACAGACTTACGGACAATGACAAATGCAAGATAATAGTATGCTACGTCAACCTGGAGACCAAGTTTGAGTCAGTCGGCTGTTGTGCATATTGAGAAAGAAGAGAATGCATTAATTGTCCAAAGATGATGAGATGGAAGAACTCTGTATGTGCAATAACCTCAATGCAAATATCATATCAATCAAGTACAAAACAGAACATCTTATGAGAGATTGGAACTCACCAGTCTATGCATTTTTGATCCAACAACATAGATTATTGAAATTGATGGCCACTGCGTTCATTATTTTAAGTGCTAATTGTGAAGAGAAAGTTATATACTCCCACCATCAATATATGCTGGTGCTGGACTCATATTCTGCCATTTCCACATATGTCTTACAGAAGTAATCCTCAACACTCCTTGACTGTTCTGAAGCCTCCACACATCTGTCCAAGTCATCCAAAGGTAGTCCATCCACTTCTGAGGGCCATTCTCTTCTGCAATCCACTGTACCATGTCCTGTCCATGTCCATTTGACTTTGCTGGCGTGTTTTTACTCCATTTGTCTATTATTGAATATGTCATAGGAACAGATATGTTGGCGGCCCATAGGGAGCCTCAAATAATGCATATAGCAGCACACCTCATGTATTATTATATGGATATCAGTCTAGCAACTCGCCTTGAGTCTTATTATAAGTGCAGAAGCCTATAGACAAAAGTAGTGGCAGAATATTTTGGATCCAAAGTACATGTAAACAAACACTACATGCTGTGGACGATGGGAAAACATGTAATAGCAACTGGCTGCAACATGGGTAATGTGCGAAATAAGAACTACGCACCTAGTGGGGCTAGCAGGATAGGACATGTAAGGCTGGCAATGAGTTCAGCAGGGAATTGTGAACAAAAATTGGTAGATAAGAGACATGTTAGCAGGTAACACAAAGAAAGATAGAACAAGGATTAGAGATGAGGACTTTTCGGAGGAGCTTTCAATCATTCTTGGAGCAGGGATCTCACTGTAGGATTCGCTGTAGGTATGAGTGTACATGGACGGTTTATATATGTTTTCTAGTAGCTTACTATGCCGAAATGAGAGTGAAGAGCATGTGGAAAGTGAAAAGATATCAGTGAAGCAAGGGTATCGTGAAGGTTGAGCACAAGGTGCGATAATGTCAAGGAGAGAAAGGAGATGTAAAGAGGAGAAATGAAAAGAATGTATCCATGTAATTGGGATGCAAGGAGTTGCGCTCTTCGCATCAATGAATCATGTGGATGACATCGACTGCATGGTTCGAGCGTCTTCATTTTTGAAGCATGGTCGGCGCATAGAGAATATTAAATCCTTACACCACCTCCCCACTTTGAATATCGACCATCCTCAGTCGATCTTCAAACTAATAACTAAAAAGAACACTTCGTATCATATGTCAAACCAGCAAAGAAGAATCAAGAGAATCAAAATGAAGAAAGAAAAACAAGGGAAAAAAAAAGATAATATCAAGAACACATCTAGTCTTATTCTGGAGTGGTGCCTTCGAGGTCATGTGGATTGAGATAGTGCATGACTTTGATAGACAAGGGTGAGCAAGGGTGGTAGGGAATGAGTCGAAAGGCCGCAAATTTGAGTTTTGACAGGGTTCCATCAACTTCTGTGAGACGATAGAGGACCATTCGGAGAATGCGAGACCACAACCATAGGACCGAAATATCTTGGCTTGCACTTTGCATTAGAGGCAGCTTCGACTTTCTTGTTCAGAACTAGGACAAGAGTGCCTGGTTTGAAATCATATTCGTGAATGGTTTGAGAAACTCGCCGCTCAAAGTCCTTGATAGATGCAAAACAACTTTTGAGCACATGGGCGTGAATATCGGCCAAATCTTCCTCTCTTTAGCTAATTGACGAGCATGTATTGCGATGAGATGGCTTGTGGAGAGTTGAGCAGGAATATCAGGGAGGAGGAATGTGGCTTCGGTGATGTCGAAAGGTAAGACAGGCTCTATGCTGCGTGCCATGAAGAATGGAGTGTGGCCAGTAGACTTCCATGTCGTGACGCGGTCAGCCCAGAAGACATGGTGCATGAGAGTTGGCCATTGAGTGATGTCGCCATTGCAGGTTTTAACGAGTGAGTCTTGAATGGTTCTGTGAGAATGTTCAATGAGGCTGTTTGCCTTTGAATTATAGGCGGATATTCAAATGTGCCAGATGTGATATTTGTGTGCAAGCCAATCGAGCATGGCGACAAAAGGTGACCCATTATCCATTACGATTTCTTTAATGGCGCCCCACCGGCAGAGAACATCCTCAAACAAAAATGCACCCAACGTCCTCCCAGTCTCTTTTCTCAACATTCTAAACTCAGGCCAAGCAGTTAATGAGCATCATGCTTGAATGATGTAAGAGAATCTGTGAGATGCGGGCATATACATAGAGTTGGTAAAAGCTTTTTGGAAGAGAGTTGCAGGAATAGAGATGGTAGGAGGGAGGACTACTTTTTCGATGGAACGAGTTTGACATTGGTGACAGGTTTTGAGGTACCAGGATACGTCTTTGTCAAGGGAAGGCCACCAGAAGCGGTCTGCAATTGTCCTTTGAGTATGGTAAAAACCATTGTGCCCAAGTTTGTCATGAACTTCATGGAGAATGCGAGCTCCATCAGGAGCAGAAATGATGAGTAGGTGCTGTCCTGTTGCCTCTTTTCTCCATAAGCAGTTTCCCTGCACGAAAAATTGATGTGCACATTTAGCAAGATGAATCTGATCCTTGCTTGGGATGTTTGGGGGAAAGAAGAGGGTATTGAGGTAGGTTTGGATAGTCCACAGATCGTCATCATGGCGAGAGGTTACACTATTGGAAGGAATTTCGTCTTTGGACAAGTCTGGTGTGATGGTCAGAGCACTTTGCATCCTTTCAGCAAGCCACTCGTTATTAACTTCTTTTGCCACCCATATTCTGCATCCCAGTATTTCTTCAATCCACTCTTCAACATCTTCCGTTGTTTCATCCAAGTCTTCTTCGTCTCTGGGTGCTGTGGGCCGTCGAGACAATCCATCTGGTGCTACATGTTTGTTTCTGGGGACATGTCTAAGGGTGAAGTCAAAGAGGGAGATGCTAGCTATCCAATGATTGATGGCAGTGTTAGGTTGGATATCAGGATGATTGAGCATGCCCCAAATATACTTTGCATCCACTTTGATGGTAAAGCTTTTGAGTTCGATGAGCCATACCTTTGCTGTGCGCAAGGCTCAAAATAAGCCATATAACTCGATTTTGGCTTGGGAATAACAAGACTCCCACTCATTCCAAGTAATGGAGCCAAATCTGGATGGACAACGATGACCTTCTGTATTGATTTGAGAGAGAATCCATCTGCATGCTATATGAGATGAGTCTACTGCTAATATGACTTCGAGTGAAGAAGAGTAATTGATGGGGCGAATTGCGGGAGAATGAATGATTGCATCTTTGAGGGAGTCCATGGCATTTTGCACAGCTGAATCCCATACGAATGGAGTGTCAAGATGAGTAAGGTTAGTGAGAGGTTGTGCGATACGGGCATAAACTTTAATCCAGTTGCAAACAGTGCCTGCAGTTCCGAGAAAGCCACAAACTTCAGTTCATGTTGTGCAGGGTGGCCAGTTTCTAATCTTTGAAACCTTGGTTTTGTCCAGGATTCATCCTTTGTAATTGCAGAGTTGACCGACAACAAGGACCTCAGGAACACATAAAAACAACTTCTTCGCTGAAACGGTAGCTCCTGCGTGCTTGAGACGATGCAGAACTCAATTCACATCTACACAGTGCTCCCAAACAAACCTTCGTATGAGCGTGTTCTGTGGGTGGATCTCATAGGTACCGTCACTAAGCTCATAGTGGGTGTGAGGGCCGAGTACATTCACGTTGTCTTGGAAATTGGGGGCTATGTCCATCTCCTCCTGTAAAATGAATGATATGTTGTTTTGAAACACGGCAGGGGAGTCCATCCAACCTTGCGGTAAGACTGTGAGTTGAAAGGTGCCAAGAGGAATCTGAAATGTGATGGTGTCACGGGATTCTTCTGCAACTGCTCGGTAATCAAATCTGATGAATAAGTCAATCATGGAGTAGATGGCGCATCCTGCACATTGTTCTGCAAACAGTTCTATGTATGGCATTGTAGCAGCATCTTTGATGGTTATGGAGTTGAGCTCTTGGAGGTCATGAACAATACGGACAGCCCTGCTTTTCTTCACGACACAGAACCACTGGGATTGGTAGGATGAGTTGGACACTTTGTAGATGCTGGAGGCTATTTTTGACTTGATGAGTTCGATGACTTCTTCCTTAATGCTGGGTGGGATGGGAGGCTGACAATGGACCCAGGGGGTGTGTTCAATGGTGTGGATGATGAAAGCGACCCTTCTCGGACTCATCCCAGGCAAGTGCTAGCTCATTGTTGGTGAGGACTTGCACAGCTAACTTGCATTCTTCAGGCTATAGGAAGTCGTTTTTGAAGATACCAAGTTCATCCATGCGATCTTGGGATAAACGGGAGCCGGGATGGAATGCAGGAGGATTTGGGGAAAGGAATGGGAGGGTTTGAAGTGGATCTTCTGGAATGCACCGGATAATACATGCATGGGCTGGCATCGTTGTAGCTAGCGGCTTGACCTTGTTGGCTACCTTTTTGTATGCAAAGGTGCGGCTGACTGGGTTGATTTTGAAGTGTGCTTGAAGAAGGAACTCAGCAAAGGAGGAGAAAGTGAGATGGGATATGGGGATGGGCTTTTTAAAGGCTGGAAGACTTGATTGCGTGGTAGATGTCTGTTGAGGGGGATGGAGGCTGTATATATCTGTCGAGCTTGTCAGCAGGATGTCGTGATAAATGTCTGTTGAGCTTGTTGGCGGGATTTGCAGTGGTGAGTCATACAGACTGAGGAAGTCCCTGCCAAAAGTATTGGTCTCATTCGCATTCCGAGATCTTCGAATTAGCTACTAGCCATACGGCTATGGGTTGAAACTGCTGATAGTACTGTAGTAATTCTGTTTCAGTCTCGATATCAGACTCAACCGCGTTAAGGATGACTGTTTCTAAGTTGCGGAGGGTCCATCGTGTTCCTTTTGCCACTCCAGAGTACTGTCCAAGAATGTTTGCCTTGAATACTGTAAAGTTCTTGCTCTCGTATCTGGTGAGTGTTACAGGCATCCGTAACACCTACAGGAGCCCCAGCTCTGCCTACGCCTGCCCCTGCTCTGCTAGACTCCCCGCGCGGCGGTGCGCCGCCTGCGCCTAGAAAGACAGCGGTCTGGACCGCTATGACCCCGCCCCTGGCACTATGACCCCGCCCCTGGCCTAGACGGCCTTGTACCTGATCCATGGAGGCTGTACGCCTCATGGTCACCCTAGATCAGCGCATGCATACCGCATGTCGCTTCATGAAGATCCGGAGCACTCTTGGCGCTTCCTGTACCTATGCGCAGCTGCCCTTGGCGCAGCATGCTTGATCAGAGGTTAAGCCTCATGTATCTTATCTGAACCTCATGTCTTGTTATCATAGATCCTAGATATACTATTGATTACAGACTGAGCTAGAATACTTGTAGTACTTCCCTATAGGTAGACACAGATTATTGTACTTAGACTTTACTTTAATCTACTAGGTTCATCCCAGAACTTGTTCAACTAAGCCTTACCAGCTTCCTTGCATAAGACCGCACTTCTAAGTCGCCCCCATACAACTTAGCACATATCTGCTAGCCCTGTATCTTGACGAGCACCGTCTTACCGAGATCACCGGAGGAACCCTTGACGTTCCGTCAAGCCGAGAACCACCCTCAGCTTCAGTAGACTCACTCGAGTCGTCACTGAGAAGACCTATCCTAGTTTGCACACACCGACCAACGGTCAGCGTAACAGTGAGCATGACCCAGAACCTCTTGGTCTCCAGGTTGACGTAGCATACTATTATCTTGCATTTGTCATTGTCCGTAAGTCTGTAAGATGTCGCTACATCCTCAAACATTTCTATGAACTCGAGTAGCTCTGACATTTCACCATTGAATGATGGTGCTTTGTTTGATCCGGGGCCGGGCATAGCACCCATACCTTTGTTGGCGGTGGACATGGCTGGTGCATTTGTCGATGAAGTCGTATTCTGAATGGGAAGGGTGACGGTTGGAACAGAGAGCATTTTAGACTGATGAGGAATTGTTCGAGAGCTGGTAGTAGGGTATATTGGCTTTAGTGGCAGGGTTTTCTGAGGGAGAAATTTGGGTTTTGGGATAGGAGGGGAAAGGGTAGCTGGGGGTAGCGTTTCATTGACAGGGTTTGCGGGAAGTGTAGGTGTTTTTGGTTCGAATATGGCCGATCCCAAAGTACATGTAAACAAACACTACATGCTGTGGATGATGGGAAAACATGTAATAGCACTGGCTGCAACATGGGTAATGTGCGAAATAAGAACTACGCACCTAGTGGGGCTAGCAGGATAGGATAGGGCATGAGGAGGACAATTGTGTGAGAATATGAATATGTTGGGTCAGAGTTGGCCTAAACGTTGTGTTGATCAGATAAGCATCGAGTTGAGTGGGTAATTGTTAGGTTGTCATCAGAAAATGATTAGCGTGCGGCAGACATCTGATGTGTATCATAAAATAACTGAACACAAGCTCAGCGCGAGGCTGAGTGCTACAGTGCTGTGTCCCTTACCCAAGTAATTTCCCTTAATTTCCAGTGGCTGAGAATGAACTCCAGAAGTTCAGCAGACATTCAGAAAACTACAGAAGGACTACCATGGACAAAGTCCAGAGTAGAACCAAACAGAGTATGGACTGCCAGAGGCAGAGCTGAAGATGTGAAGTCTTCAGAATCAATCCTAATACTTAAGAGAAAGACAAGAGATGAGACTCAAGTCAGACAGAGACAGGAATGAGCAGGGATTTAAGATGATATTTGAACTGAGGTGTTATAAAGAGTTGGGAAAAATGTGGTGTTCAACAGGTTTTGAACTTGTTGCACTGCAATAGAAACAGATTTTGACTCTGTTATGACAGCCACATGGCTAAACACAACTTTGATCATCTTGCAAGCAAACCGACTATGAGTAAATTTCAAGGTGTGTTTTGATAGAAAATGAATTTTATCATTGGCAGGTTTCAAACCTGCACATTCCAAGAGAAACAAATTTTGACTCTGATGATTGCTTGACAATTTCATCTTTAGCAGGTTTTGAACCCACACAGACAGATTTAGATTCTGTTGTATCGACTAGTTGACTAAGACCAGTTGAATGCACTTCCAATGAACTCATTCAAAAGTGAATCCTCAAGGCAGTTCTTTCAATAGTATGGTCGCCATGATTGATTCTTTTATTCTACTCTTATTGTTACGTCGACTGTTGGTCGGCGTAGTGGGAACTAGGATAGGTCTTCTCTGCGACGAGTCGAGTGACTCTACTGAAGCTGAGCGTGGTCTGACTCTGACGGAACGTCAAAGGTTCCTCCGGCGATCTCGGTAAGACGGCGCTCGTCGAGATGCAGGGCTAGCGGATACGTGCAGAGGCGTATGGGAACGACTCTGAAGTGCGGTCTCACACAAGGAAGCAGTTAAGCTTATATGAGCAAGTTCTTGGTAGAACCTAGTAGATTAAAGTAAAGATAATCTATGACAATGTAGCTACTCTTATAGGGTTTAGCTATAGGTATTCTAGCTCAGTCTGTAATCTATAGTATATCGGTAATCTGAGATAACTAGACATGAGGAGAGATAGCATACATGAGGTTTTAACCTCTGATCATACATGCGGCGCCAAGGGCTGCTGCGCATAGGTACAGGAGGCGCCAAGCGCTCCGGGTCTTCATGAAGCGACATGCTGTATACATGCGCTGATCTAGGGTGTCCATGAGACGTACAGCCTCCATGGAACAGGTACAAGGCCGTCTAGGCCAGGGGCGGGGTCATAGCATCAGGCGGGGTCATAACGCCATGAGGCGGTGTCATAGCGGTCCAGACCGCTGTCTTTCTAGGCGCAGGCGGCGTACCGCCGCGCGGGGAGTCTAGCAGAGCGGGGGCAGGTGTAGGGAGAGCTGGGGCTCTAGTAGGTGTTACAGATCCCTGTAACATTACCCCGTTACTAAGGTTGAAGTCACCGGCTTCAATTAACACTACGTCCAAAGGCTGGGAGGATGGTGCGGGTGTCGAGGGAGTTGCTGGCACAGGCGTCATGGGTATCGGCGTCGCGGGCATAGGGGAAGGTGGAATGGGGAAGGCGAGCGCGAGGTCGGCGAGTGCTTTATGGTTCTGCTCCCAATCTAAGAGAGCTTCGAAAAACTTCTCTTCATCTAAAAACTCTTGGAGCACGATGCGTCCCTTGAGTCCAGGGCAGTGGATCGATAAATGATCCGGTCCAATCTCGCTGCAGATGCAGCAGACGTAATCAGGACACTGTCTAAAAGTGTGCCCGTATCCACCGCAACGCTTGCAGAGCGTGCGGGTTCTATCCATCGT
>NW_024541966.1:0-9088 GCF_016758755.1 Suillus discolor
TAAACATCACCAAAATGTCGATCCAAAATGGTTTCTTCCCAGTAATATAGTGTCCAGGTGCGACCGGAAGTTTAATCAATCCTCCAGTTGAAATAATTTGGGTAACTTGGTCCATATTGCATGGCGAACTTGTTTTAGCCTGTCTCTGATCCTGCGGCGACAAATCTGACAAGTTAGGAGTTCTTCTGTTGTAGTACGCCCACGAAGAGTCGCGAGGATATCTGGAGCACTCTGGCATTCTTCGCGTATTTTATCCATAACTTCCATTCGTTCGGATCCCCTACATCTATCCACCACCCAATGTATCTGACTGTCAATATCACTAGCACCGGTCGCGAGCATGGAATCAGCGACTTGCAGAAGACCTTCTCTGCCTAGAAGGAGGCGCCGCAGATCTCCTGCTGTGAGGAGACCCCAATTCGCGGTGCGGCGCCATGGCTTGCATCTAGAGGGGTTATCAGGCTGGCAACGAATGGAGAGCCGCGAAAGCTGATAGAAGGCGGCAGGCAATATTGTGGGAACTCGACATTCGTATGCCAATTGAATAGCGGAGGCGGGATCTGGAAGTGGATCCTCGGGGAACAAATAGCGCATAGAATCACCGTCGGGGTCGGCTAATCCAGCGATTTCACCTTCTAGTTGATCCCACCGAGCTAGCGAGGTTGGCCAATCTGCTTCCAACTGTAGAACAACGTCATGGCGAAGCTCGTTCATCTCATATTTGTTAGAGAGATTCAAGAGGTGGTAAATTATGCGAGGTGCGCATCGGGTCAGGCGTGGGTATAACGGGGGGGACCTAGCGGGAAAAGCCTGATGAGCAATGAACACGCAGCAGAGAGGTATACTCTCACCGCGGAAGGTATATAGTTTTCAATAAGGATTCAATCTCCTCAGCGTTGTCGGGCAAGTATACTAGTGGAACGTCATCATATGTCTCGGCTTCCCGAACGGGCGGCATCGTCAACATGTCCGCAAAGACGCTGGAATAATGTGATAGGATTGATTGATGGACTCGGAAGACAGTTTTTTCGCCGAAATTATTTGAGGCCATAAGCGCGATGTTGCCATCAAAGAAGTACAAGGAGGCGTGTCTTTGTGCCATGCGATCGGGTGGGTTAAACACGTTTAAGAAAATAAAATCTCTGTGAGGAGTCACGTGATCGTCGTCGCATTTTGCAGTTTGTGACTATTCGAGCGTCTGAGTTCACTCTTGTGCCGCACCGAAAGCAGTAGCTTCTCGCATTCGTCGCATCTTTTTTGACCTTCAAAAGCTTAACTTTATACCATCTACCTATCTATCCTTGCCCTAGACCAAGAACTCCGATCTGATCCACCAGTCGTTCCCAATCTAGGCAACCAACAACAACATTCGACATGCCTTCACTGAAGACTACCACCATCTCTCGCATCCCTCGGTACCCGTTGCGTCCTACGTGTGGACGCCAGACTATTACCGGGCGAAGCAACGATACCTAGAGGAAAGAGGCGACCCCTCTTAGAACTAATAGTGAGTCTGCACTTTCATCGTTAGCCTCTGCCCCGGGAGACGTGCCACCTCGTGTTGGGTCTCCTGCGACCTCCGCCGGAAAGCTCGCGCGCTCGTACAGCGACGTGCTGATGGCGCATATCCCCCCGATGCCTGGAGCATTCGGGGAGACACCTGCCCATCCAAGGGACGAGATTGCAGAGAGCAACCCCTCCGGGGGTGCGATGGCTGAACGCATGGGGTCGGAAGAACTAGTAGCGCCTGTTAGTAGGGACGTTACTAATAGTAAGAATAGAGCTACTTTTGAGATCCCTGGGGACTGTGGAAGTTCACAAGGGGATACGTCTGAAGGATGCTGGTAACGACTAGCACGGTCCTTGGACCACGGTCTCTAGGAGACGCCATGGAAGCGCAGACGGGGTGAGATACAAAGGGGTGTCTCACCCAAGTCTAACCCCGGAACAGGAACACCTGGTTAGAAGGGCCGAAATTCTGCTAACTGATCAGATTTTCGCAAGCGCATCCTGTTCAGAGCTTGCTACGTCAATCGCGGTCTGCTTGACATTAATCTTGGCAGTCCAGCTTTGCCGGATTTAATCTCTGTCAAAGTTCCAGTGAGCTTCTCGCATATGGACTGCCGGAGATGCGGTAACTTCTCGACCACTTCGCTGTGCATATGTTAGTCAAATAAGATGCGGAAACCAGGAGGGAAAAAATAAACCAGACAAAGGGAAAGTTGTCCAGCGCAGAGGAGTTGTTCGAGTCCCCGAGGAATTCCATGAGTGCATGGACGACGCTTGCAGCCACCTCAGAAAACTTGACCGCTAATACGTGGATCGACTGGATGAGAAGTTGCCTGTACTCCAGAGCCTATCCCAAAATCAGTCCTGGACCACAGTAACGCGGAGGACTGCGAGACCAACCACGATGCGGCTATTGAAAACTAAGATGAGCCAACATGTGCATGCGACCTTATCGTGAACGTACCTTTCACAGCAGCCGGGTTCTGCGTGAGTGTGGTGAGTGTCGTAGCAGCGTCATGCTTTGATGCGTGCGACGATGAGTTCAACAACTCAAACGCGCATCTGATGTATCACGGCTGCAAGACGACAGAAGGGAGGAGGAGCAAGATAACTCAGAGTGAAGAGGGCTCACTCGATGGGTCGTATCATTCTTACAATACAGCCTGGTAACTTCTGTGATGCTCATATGCAAGAGCTCGTCTAGACTTGTCAGCTGATCGTACACCCACTCGACAGCCTTCAGTATCGCACAGTGAGCGAGAAACACGAATGCGTTACGCTTGCACGTCGCGTCAGACTCTGCAGCGATGAAAGTTTGCATAAGCTCGGGAGCATCTGGGATGAGGTGTTCGTATTCGTGGTAGATAATGTACACGGCGAATACGGCGTTCTTGGGAACGGATGAGCGACGGTGCTCAAGACAGCTGCCGCAGCAGGGAGTTCAGCACCTTTAGATATCTTCTAAAAGGAAACGTAGGGTAGCGCCGCGGATATACTCGTTGGGTGTTGCTGTAGAAATATGAAGAAAACAGTAAGTCAGGAATGCGGGGATTAGTCAGGTCATTTATCATAAGATAGCTATGGCGTTTCTATGTAGGCAACTTGAAGAGCATCTGCCACGCGCTAGGAGATAAGATAAACACACGTACACAACGAGAATCGAAATCTTCTGCATCGACTCTTGCTTGTTGCTTTCGCGAAATTGCGTGTCAAACCTTACTCCGGGTGTCCTGACCTCGGACGGCTTGCCAAAGAAAGGCCGACCTCGACCTGGCAAGCCCAGCAGTACTAGCAGCCGCGTTGTCACCGGTAATGGTACGGAGCGTGCGGCAGACCCGCTGCAGCAACGCAAACGTGTTCAAATTTGCACCGCGCCCGCCTGGGGAGTCAGGGCATCGTGGGCGAGTGGGCATATTTTGCGAATGGCACGTACGCACGCCGAGCCATGAAACAAAAAGGTCAGTCAGGCATCTTGTCTTCGTTGATTTGTCACGTCAATAAACTTTCTAGATGACTTCAGCTGGTCAGTGGACGCTCTATGGTGATATCTTACCTATCATCATCCCAAATTCGCAGGCGGTGACTCGCGGCAGTACACATTGCACCTGCTCAGTCTCGCTAGTGGCTTCTCCTCTCCGAGACGTCGACCGAATAATTGTTTGCATCGCCAAACATCCCTTTGCCTCTGTCGACTCCGGAGCAGCTTGTGCGGTTTGCACAGATTGTGGACACAGCGCTCGTCAAGTCTTAGTATCTTGTGACTCAACCGGCCATCCTCGGTGCACTTTGTCAATTGGCCAATTGGTGTGAGGTATCAGAGGAGCTTCGGGCACGAGAGGTGCGTCAAACCGTACACAACTCAAACGTAGCATTTACCAATTGTCTCAGACATTCGCAGAGCTGATACATCTCTACAATGGAAAACAGATGCATGCTAAGGCTCATAATCTTCTGCACCAGTGAGCATTGATGTCTTTTACTTGATTACGCTTGCAAACCAATGACCTTGCCCAGGGTCAAACGAGAAGGAAGCGGACATGAGAGACAATGCTCGATCTATCATATCCTACCTGCCTTACCTGCCAAAACTTGGTCCCAAGTACGTCGACGCCGAGTATTTGAGTCTTCCCGCTGGATCTTGGAAACGACTGTGATACGGCTTTCGAGGTGACACTTGTCTGTATAATTTGTCTAGTTCCTTGCTGACGATCGTTTGTCTTACCCAAGATATCTACATCTGACGACATTAAACTCAAGTAACAGATTACCTCGAGAAGATTGACCCCACCATGTCTACTTGTTATATCGAGTATCTAATCGATGAGAAAGGCGGAGAGAGTCCCGTATTCCATGATTGGCTGGCAGAGCTCTATCTGAACATGATGCTGAGTGCTCGCAAATGAGGAGACAAGGGTTAATCGTGATTTTTGCCGGTCGATAGCTGTTCTCACCAAATTTCCGTTAGCCAATGGGTCGGACGTTTACTCGAAGCTCCTTCGTTTCATTGATCGCTTGCATGGTTTACTGTTGAAGAGCCAGTTCCAGACTGATACTCGCATGAATATTGAGCTTATACCCTGCAGATCTTTACCAAGCGCGAGCTGTGTTGTCGGGCTGTGTGGTAAGGCATGACCATGCTCTTTAGCTCCATGTTTACAAGTTAGGCCGAAGAGTATGTCTATTCTCTGCTATATTCTCGATCCCGATCCCTCGGTGACGCTGTCATAGGTACTGCAGGCGGATATATAATTCAAAATAAGTCACACTCTTCTCGAGCTCTACCTCCGCCCCACCGGTGAAACAGCACCGAACTCGTTGCGCCCCGCCCTAGACTTGATCAGTCGACACTGTCCTCGCTTAGACTCCCTTGAAACTCTTCAACTTCTCCCTCCCCTTGTCACCGCTCTCGACGTACGCCCATTCCTTCAAGAAGCTTTAATATGAGCACTGATTTTCGACAGCCACCTCATCCACGATATTCACAAAGCGCGGAATGAACAAATCAGTCTTCTTTCCGCATGGATGTTGTCTGATGACTTGTGCAAAGCTGCTCCTAATGCCATAAGTGTTTGGGTAGTAGTGTTGTCGCAGTTCATGCTCCTAGGTAAATCTGTTGTTCACCTCTAGTGTCATTTTCTGATGTCCCCATTTTTCAGGGGAGAGGTGACTCGTTATCAGTGCCATGACGCTTTTTCTCGGAGGCTCGTTGATCCTGCGAAGAGATTACGATTATGATTTGTTGCTCTACGCAGCATTTTGGTTCGTCAGCTTTTATCGTCGCTGAGGGCTTGGTAGTGGTCAGGCCCCACTCGTAGTCAACTGCTGTGTACATCTAAATGTATGTATGTCTTGTCACCGGTAGGGGTACCAGTGATGCCCAATCCTATGTTGCTCAGTTTCAAACGTGCAATCCAGAAATTCGCTGTATGATCTTCATGCCTCATTTTTTTTGCCGTGGATGACTGGTCTGCGTACTAACATATGTGTATGATAAAATTTGGTCACAACAAACGTCTTGAGATAACGTGCGACTCACGACATTCAGATCATTTTGGGCAACATAATACATACATTTTGTTGTGCGATACCAGTTATCGTAGAGCATATGATAAGATTCGCTTCTAGTTCCAACGCAGCTGTTGCACATTAATGACTACGCAGATCCGACCATCAATCACTGCAAGACCCGCTAGGTAAGATAAGTGATATCCCGATAAAATATATTTGTGAGATGTCCATCAGGTCAATTGCCTGCAATAATTTTAAATAATGATATTGGCCACCGGGAATGTAAGAGCGTCTTGGTGTTAAAAACCAATCAGTAGAGCACCATAACGCCCCCAATCAATGCAGCTCCCGCTAATGACTGTGACCTGGTTCCTGATACTGGCCCATCCCGGGCGCGCAACGCCATCGGTGGAAGGCCCGAATGTCTGCGCAAAATGAGAGAGGACCTGGGATGTCAATAATGGTCACTGTTGGTGCTGAAGCAGGACTTGGGTTGCTCCCTAGATCTATAAAGTGAGGTTCCCAGATAGTGTTTGGAATGACATATGAAGTTGTGTGAACATGAGGAATTTGTTACAGTGCCGCGTCAATTTCACCTGGCCCGTTCTGCATGGCTTTTCATCAGTGAATTCATGAGTTCACGATATTGTAACCATGATTCCTGCTTCCGCCAAATATAGTTATCAATACACTGATAAATTTGACTTGTGGATATATATACATGTATGAACGCTCATTCAGACTACAATGGGGGGTCAGTAACGACATTGCGACATTGCGACCAGCAAAGTATTGTAGCATCCTTGTGTCCAAGTTTTTAAACATGCTTATAGTTGTAATATAATTTTTCAATAATAAAACTGTTCATGACTTTATCATGAAAAGTAGCACTACCACTGGTCATCAAATATATATCATCATTTGAGGTCACAACAATGTTCTGACATCGCACTGTTACAGCCTAAAAGTGAATTGTGGGCAATTGTGTCTGAGTCGTTAAGCATCCGCGTTTTCCGTCATTTGGGTTTTGCATTACCTGGCAAAAGATGACTATATAAGTTGCGTAATATTGCTACCATACTGCAACAGTATATAAAGCTTTTCGATGGAAAGTGTCTTTGGCAATGGCGAACAAAAGTTCCAAGCATTCTCAATATTCAGGCCAGGTCTCGTATTGTGTCATTGTTACGCATCAGTGAATTGATGAGTCCGTGTCATCATAGTCGCGAGACCCTGTAGATGAATATAATCATGTTTTTCCATGTATATCTATGCATTCTATAAGAAATTTGAGTTGTTCTTACATGACTATCAATCTTAGCAAACAAGGCTTAGACTATGACTGACGACTCGTGGTATCCGCTCTCAAGCCAACAAACTTGTCTCTCTCCAAGCAGCTACCCACTTCCCCACCAGTCCATCATCAGCAATATGTGCACTTCTGAGACTCTTACTTGCTTTCTCAGTTTACACTGTCAATAACGGGTACTGCGTAGCCAGTTCCTCTTGTCCGTATTTGTTCTCAAAAAAGGTCAACAGCTTCCGGCTCAAGTTATTCACTTCGTCAATAGGGCTAGCGCACACTTGTACCTCAGGAGGGCTTTAAATTTCAGGCCGACGTGTTCGAGATACGAGAGGACGGACGTCCACAGCATAAGCTTTGGGTGAATCACGTTCTAAACAGGGCACTCTCCCAAGGGTAAGCGTTGAGAGGGAATTTTGACCAGATCGATGATAGCCTTTGCTGCGTAGTCCACTGGGAGCCACAAAACTGACCTCATCGACATCAGGAAGAATTCTGATTGTATCTGTGCACTGCCACAGAATATAACAATCACATAGATCGATAACGGGGTTTCATACCTTGATGATGAGTGAAATAACCTCTGTCTCGTTCCACACGCCATTCTGAGAGTCTCCCACTATTTGACCAATTCCTGCATGCACTTCAGCGACTATTTCTCCTCTGGTGAACACGTCTCATGTAGCACGCCCGCCCCAATAGGTGTCTGCTGAGAGGCAACTTGACAGAGCTTCTCAGTGATCCACTTCGATTGTGCACTAAGTAAAGTCAGAAATGTGAGTGTCAACTCCGCGAGGCACGAGCTGCTCACTAGCCCAAACCCTGAGCGACAGAGGGATCGTCCATAATGGCTTCTGGGATTGGGTCTGGTCCTTGCCAAGTTGAAACGGTACTGATCGAAGATGCGAAGTAAAAGTCTGCTGGTCGAGGATGAGCTGAAAATGAGTAAGAGTCTTACCTGTGTTCCGGTCTGGTATACGGTTCTAGACTTTGGAGCATGAGGATCCTAAACATATGTCCCATCCAGTATGCAACTTATTGCCATACAAAGGAATATGATCGAAAGTCGCCATCAGGGAGATAATAGCGCACATGCATGCTAACAGGATTTTTCATGAAAAAAAAAACAAAGAAGCAGTCCAAGTCAAGGTTAGTCCATCTACAGGAAATAAGATTTCTAGTTCCAAGTCATCAACAAACAGCACGCGTGTATGCTAATGCGATTTTTGATTAAAAATCAGCGCATATTATTTCGTAACACCTATGTATATCATCTGGCAATAGGCGAGCAGTCTCAGATGGATGATGAAAGTCGAAGGAAAGTCTAGCGATAAAATCACCAGAAATCACAAAAACAAAGCAAAATGAAGTCGAGTCGAAAGGAGACTCTGTCCTCGCCCGACAAATCATCCCAGACGAGCACCAATACAAGGAAGACCACCGAAGTGAATACCATGAAACCACACGCCCAGACTATGACCGTCAATAAAAAATCAACACGATCAGATAGACTACAGCAGTCCATACCAGAAGACATCAGACTACGATTCATCATCAACAAACAGCACGCGCGCATGCTAATGCAATTTTTGATGAAAAATGATGAGCGATGCCAGGATGAAAAAAAACAGCAAAAATCAAGGAAAGTCGAGTCAGTAGGAAACAAAATTCTGTCCTCCACCGATGCATCACCACAGACAAGGAAGACTACGATAGCAGGAAAATGACGCAAAGCCAGACTACGATACAAAGCAAAACAGCAAAAACAAAAGCAAAAGCAAAGACAACAGGAAGTCCCCCCGGTTAGAAACATCTCGGCTTGGTTACAGCCGTCTCGGCTTAGTTAGCTAGCTTAGGTCAGCAGGAACGTATTGTCTCGGTGTCTCGTTTCTCAGCATCACAACAAGGGAGACTACGAAATATGTCAAAGCCACCGCAGAGCAAGACCACAGCCAGAATATTCAAGTAAAGTCAAGGGATAAAATCACAAAAATCAACAAAAATCAATCAAAATGAAGTCAAGTCGAAACGAGGTTCCGTCCTCGCCCGACGCAAGACTAAGAAATCAAATACGATCCCATCAATCAAGAAAATTCAAGGAGACAAGAAAGCAACCGCAGAGCAAGATCACAGGTCAAACATTCAAGGAAGTCAAGGGGATAAAGACACAAAAATCAAGCAAAACGAAGTCAATTCGAAACGAGATTCTGTCCTCGCCCGAAGCAATGCCAAGAAGGGAGACTATGAAATGAAGGAAAGTCAAGCAAT